>NC_134405.1:129868931-129983525 GCF_038048845.1 Mixophyes fleayi
GACCGTCTCAACTCTCCTGTGTTCATCGTGTCAGCTCTCCACTGATTCCTATCTGCTACTGCTGCCGGATTCCAGACCGTCTCTACTCTCCTGTGTTCAGTGTGTCTCCCCCCGCTGCCTTCGCTACTACTGCCAGATTCCAGACCGCCTCTACTCTCCTGTGTTCAGCGTGCCTACCCTCCACTGCCTCCGCTACTACTGCCGGATACCAGACAGCCTCAACTCTCCCGTGTTCATCATGTTTCCAGTTTTACTTACTACTGCTTCCTGAGTATTGCTCCGTTGATTACCGGTTACCTTCCGTGCGCTGCACCAACATGATTACCGCTTCCATCCTCAAGTGGTCTCTCCTTCTGCCGGTGTTCACCCGTTCAGGTATCCCTGCACGTCTCCTTGACAGCCTGCTCTCCTGAACCGCGGTATGCATACTTTCCATTGACTTTGCTATTGTAATGCATATCCATCTGGACTGTGTTGTGTTCATCTCCGGAGTCTTCCATCTACTGAAGCTATTGTTACTATTGACTTTGTTTCCTATTACCTGGATCTCTATAGTGACTTTGTATACTTCAAGCAGCGCTTGTCAGTTATTATTATATTGTGGTTATCATCGTGGGATCAAGTTCCGTGTGCCCCGTGTATTCTCTGCATTCCATTCATCTCCTCGTGCCCCTCCTCACATATATATAGCAGTGGTACAACTTGCTGAACGCAGACCACTGACTCCTGTTTCCCATTGGCACTAGTTTCAAGTATCCTCTCACATAAGCAGTGGTACAACTTGCTGTACGCAGACCACTGACTTCCCCGTTACCTACTTGCACCTGGAATCCATTCCTTCACTATAGACAGTGGTACAATTTGCTATACGCAGACCACTGACTTTCACTACCTCCTCTCTACTCCTGGACATTCCTCCTCACTATAGCAGTGGTACAACTTGCAGTACGCAGACCACTGACTCTCCTCACGTTTACTTGTCCATCTGGTTCCTCGTGTACATACATCTAGTCATTACCAGTTGCTGCTAGTCATAGACTTTCCTTGAGCATTCTCTCACCATCTGCTGATTCTCCTGTTCCATTGTCACCCTGCTACCAGAGGACCATAGTACCAGCTATATTACTCTGGTAAGAACATCATCTGGTGATATCCTGGGCAAATACTCCTAGGGCCCGTGACAGTAAGAAAAGGCCATGACAGACCCAGGAGCGGAACCTACAGCTAAAGAGATGCTGCAGTATCTGGTTACCCATATTGAACAACAGGATGTTCGCCAACAACATTTGCTGCAATGTTGCCAGGCGTTAGCCTCCCAAAGAACGTCTGTGCAAAATATCACAGCTACTGTTGATGCTCCTGTGCCTTCCTCCGTTTCCCCAGTGCCATCCCAGGTGTCTACTGCTTCCACGCTACACCTGCCTACTCCTTCAAAATATGATGGAGACCCCAAAACATGCAGGGGTTTTCTAAATCAATGCTCAGTTCATTTTGAGCTTCAACCTCACAATTTCTCTACTCATCGTTCCAGAGTGGCCTATCTCATTTCCTTGTTTTCCGGACAAGCTCTTGCATGGGCTTCCCCTCTGTGGGAAAGAAATGATCCATTATTACAAGATAGTGCCAAATTTATTTCCTCGTTTCGAAGTGTATTTGATGAACCTGGTCGTGTTATTTCTGCTGCATCCAGCATCCTCCATCTACGTCAGGATTCTCGTACTGTAGCCCAGTACGTCATTCAATTTCGGATATTAGCCTCTGAACTTCAGTGGAACACTGAAGCTTTAATTGCCGCCTTCTGGCAGGGGCTTTCTGATAAAATTAAAGATGCACTGATTACTCAAGAATTACCTACTTCTCTAGAAGATTTGATTTCTCTTTGCCATCGTGTAGACATGAGATTTCGTGAAGGAGAGTCTGAAAAAACAACTTCATTTAAAGCACCTCTTTGCTCAAGTCCTCAAGTTTGCCAAGTTTCATCTCCGGTGATAACTATGGAGATAGGTCGCTCCAAATTAACTTCAGAGGAGAGGGACCGAAGAGTAAAAAATAGACTTTGTATCTATTGTGCTGATTCTACTCATATGCTCAATTCATGCCCTAAAAAAATCGGGAAATGCCAGGCCCTAACCAGTTCTGGAGAGGTGAAGTTAGGGTCCCTGGAGTCCTCTCCATGTTCTACGAAATTAAAAGTTTGTGCTTTTGATGTTACGGTTTCCTTTGCTACCAAATCTTTCATGTCCCAAGCACTTATTGACTCTGGAGCTGCAGGAAATTTTATTTCTAAATCCCTCGTGAATCAATGGTCCCTACCAGTGATTACTTTAAAAATACCTATTACTGTGACTGCTATGGATGGATCACGCATTATTAATGGTCTCATCACCCAGAGTACGTCTCCAGTAACCCTTCAAATTGGTGTATTACACCAGGAAGAAATTTCATTTTTAATTCTTCCTGTTACTACCAGTCCGATTGTATTAGGCCTTCCATGGCTTCAACCTCATTCTCCCCAGATTGACTGGCACACTCCTCAAGTTACGTCTTGGGGGCCTGAATGTCATCATCGTTGCCTCTCTCAAGTCGTTCCTCTCAAGATACAGCAATCCTCCATTTCACCTTGTTCACCGGGACTTCCTCCTCAGTATGCTTCTTTTGCCGATGTATTTGATAAAATTCAGTCTGAACGTCTTCCTCCTCATCGTTCGTGGGACTGTCCGATTGATCTTCAACCTGGCAAGACTCCTCCCAGGGGTCGTGTGTATCCACTTTCGTTACCTGAAACTCAAGCCACATCTGAGTACATCAAAGAGAATCTCCAGCGAGGATTTATTCGACCTTCTACTTCTCCCGCTGGAGCAGGGTTTTTCTTCGTAAAAAAGAAAGATGGGTCATTATGTCCTTGCATAGATTTCCGTGGACTTAACGCCATAACTATCAAAAATCGGTATCCCATTCCATTAATTACTGAGTTATTTGATCGTATCAAGGGAGCCCGGATCTTTACCAAGTTGGATCTTCGTAGTGCCTATAATTTAATTCGTATCAGGTCCGGTGACGAATGGAAGACAGCTTTCAACACCAGAGACGGGCATTATGAATATTTAGTAATGCCCTTCGGGTTATGTAACGCCCCCGCTGTTTTCCAGGGTTTCATTAATGAGATCTTCCGGGACTTGTTATATGCTTGTGTCGTCGTCTATCTGGACGACATATTAATCTTTTCTCAGGACCTGCCTTCTCATCATCAACATGTGGCAGAGGTCCTTTCCAGACTCCGGAAAAATTCATTATTCTGCAAGTTAGAAAATGTTCATTCGAGTTGCCCCAGATTCCATTTCTGGGATATATTGTCTCCGGAGTTGGTCTTCAGATGGATCCAAAAAAGAAGAATGCTGTATTACATTGGCCTCAGCCAACTACTCTTCGTGCAATTCAGCGTTTTTTAGGTTTTGCCAATTACTATAGACGCTTCATTCAAGATTTTTCCTCTATTGCATCTCCTATTGTGGCCCTAACTCGTAAAGGGGCCCAATACTAAACAATGGTCCTCTGAGGCCCTTCAAGCCTTCCAGTTTCTCAAAGAGTCCTTCTCCTCCGCTCCTGTTCTTCGACAGCCTGATGTGACGCTTCCCTTCTTCCTAGAGGTAGATGCCTCTAATGTTGGCTTAGGAGCCATTCTCTCCCAAAGATCGGAGCAACAAAAATTCCATCCTTGTGCCTTTTACTCTCGGGGTCTTCTGCCTGCGGAGAAGAATTATACCATCGGGGACAAGGAGTTGATGGCTATAAAAGTAGCATTAGAGGAATGGAGATATTTGTTGGAAGGAGCTCGTCATCCTGTGACAATTTTTACTGATCATAAAAATTTGTCATATTTACAGTCTGCTCAATGTTTGAATCCTCGTCAAGCAAGATGGTCTCTTTTCTTTTCTCGTTTTGAACTAATCATAACCTTCAAACCAGCTGCGAAAAATAAAAAAGCAGACGCCCTATCTCGAGCTTTTGTGACGTCCTCAGACGTTGAAGATGGTCCTAACCACTCTATATTAGACCCCAAATGTGTTTCTCTGGCTGCTTCTTCCACTAAGGTGCTACCATTTGGGAGAACCCTCGTGCTTCCTGCTCTTATGAAGAAAATCCTTTCGTGGTTTCACTCTTCTCGTTTTTCTGGACATTCTGATGAACGCAAGACTTTTGAAATTCTTTCTCGAAGTTACTGGTGGCCTTCTATGAGGAGAGATGTCAAAGATTTTGTGGCTGCTTGTGAATTGTGTTCCCAGTTTAAGACTCCCCGCAGAACTCCAGCGGGTTTGCTTCAACCACTACCCATTCCTTCCAAGCCGTGGACCCATATTAGTATGGACTTTGTTACTGATCTTCCTCCTAGTAAAAAGTGCAATACTATTTGGGTAGTGGTGGATAGATTTTCGAAGATGGCACATTTCGTTCCTTTGACCGGTTTACCTTCTTCATCTACTCTGGCTGATTATTTCATCAAAGAAATCTTCCGTATTCATGGATGTCCTTCCGAGATTGTTTCAGATAGAGGAGTACAATTTATTTCCAGATTCTGGTGGGCCCTCTGTAAGACCTTGGGTATCCGATTATCACTCTCATCCTCCTACCATCTTCAATCAAACGGACAAACCGAAAGGGTCAATCAAGATCTTGAGACTTTTATAAGGATGTTCTCTTCAGCCAACCAAGACAACTGGGTAGATTTGCTTCCATGGGCTGAATTCGCTCATAACAACATGTATCATGAATCATCTTCTAAAACTCCATTCTTTGTGGTCTACGGTCACCATCCGTCTTTTCCGGAATTTCCTGCCCTCCCTCCCACCCAAGTTCCTGCTGTAGAGACTGTTTGTCAGACCTTCAAAAATATTTGGTCTCAGGTGAAAACCTGTTTAAAGAAGACATCTGCCAGATATAAGTCTTTTGCAGATAAAAAGAGACGGGCTATTCCACCACTTAAAATCGGAGATCGTGTATGGTTATCAACCAAAAATATTCGTTTGAAGGTCCCATCTATGAAGTTCGCTCCTCGTTTTATTGGTCCATATAGGATCATTCAAGTGATAAATCCAGTTTGTTTCAAACTTCTACTACCTAAGAACCTTCGTATTTCTAATGCCTTCCATGTGTCTTTGCTCAAACCTCTTATCATCAACCAATTCTCGGTCCCTCCTTCAGCACCTCGGCCAGTTCAAGTTCATCAAGAAGAGGACTTTGAGATTACTCACATATTGGATGCAAAAATTTCGCGAGTAGTGCTTCGTTTCCTCGTTCATTGGAAGGGCTTTGGTCCTGAAGAGCGTTCATGGATTAAAGCAGAAGATCTCAACGCTCCAGCTCTTCTTAAGAAGTTTTATTCCAAGTTTCCGGACAAACCCGGTTCCAGGTGTTCTGTGCCCACCTTTAAAAGGGGGGGTTCTGTCACTCACCGGACTGTGAGTGCCATTTCTCCTGTGTTCAGGAACCGTGGCCGTCCGCCATCCTGAGGGTCTGCGCATGTGCAGCCCTTATGAAACCTTCAGTTCCTGTTGCTTTTAATTGATTGGATGATCAGGCAACCCTCACTATTTAAACCACCTGTGATCATTACCTGGTTGCCTGATCTTGGAGTCTCATTCCCCATGAGCCTCTGAAGGTGTTCCTGTGTTTCCTCGTGTATTCAGCTCCAGCTGATTCCTGTCTACTACGATTGTGGTTTCCAGACCACTTCAACTCTCCTGTGTTCATCGTGTCTGCACTCAGCTGATTCCTATCTGCTATTGCTGCCAGATTCCAGTCCGCCTTAACTCTCCTGTGTTCAGCGTGTCTGCTCTCCGCTGCCTCCGTTACTCCTGCCGGTTTCCAGACCGTCTCAACTCTCCTGTGTTCATCGTGTCAGCTCTTCACTGATTCCTATCTGCTACTGCTGCCGGATTCCAGACCGTCTCTACTCTCCTGTGTTCAGCGTGTCGTCCCCCCGCTGCCTTCGCTACTACTGCCGGATTCCAGACCGCCTCTACTCTCCTGTGTTCAGCGTGCCTACCCTCCGCTGCCTCCGCTACTACTGCCAGATACCAGACAGCCTCAACTCTCCCGTGTTCATCATGTTTCCAGTTTTACTTACTACTGCTTCCTGAGTATTGCTCCGTTAATTACCGGTTACCTTCCGTGCGCTGCACCAACCTGATTACCGCTTCCATCCTCCAGTGGTCTCTCCTCCTGCCTGCGTTCAGCCGTTCAGGTATCCCTGCACGTCTCCTTGACAGCCTGCTCTCCTGAACCGCGGTATGCATACTTTCCATTGACTTTGCTATTGTATTGCATATCCGTCTGGACTGTGTTGTGTTCATCTCCGGAGTCTTCCATCTACTGAAGCTATTGTTACTATTGACTTTGTTTCCTATTACCTGGATCTCTATAGTGACTTTGTATACTTCAAGCAGCGCTTGTCAGTTATTATTATATTGTGGTTATCATCGTGGGATCAAGTTCCGTGTGCCCCGTGTATTCTCTGCATTCCATTCATCTCCTCGTGCCCCTCCTCACATATATATAGCAGTGGTACAACTTGCTGAACGCAGACCACTGACTCCTGTTTCCCATTGGACCAGTTTCAAGTATCCTCTCACATAAGCAGTGGTACAACTTGCTGTACGCAGACCACTGACTTCCCCGTTACCTACTTGCACCTGGAATCCATTCCTTCACTATAGACAGTGGTACAACTTGCTATACGCAGACCACTGACTTTCACTACCTCCTCTCTACTCCTGGACATTCCTCCTCACTATAGCAGTGGTACAACTTGCAGTACGCAGACCACTGACTCTCCTCACGTTTACTTGTCCATCTGGTTCCTCGTGTACATTCATCTACTCATTACCAGTTGCTGCTAGTCATAGACTTTCCTTGAGCATTCTCTCACCATCTGCTGATTCTCCTGTTCCGTTGTCACCCTGCTACCAGAGGACCATAGTACCAGCTATATTACTCTGGTAAGAACATCATCTGGTGATATCCTGGGCAAAGACTCCTAGTGCCCGTGACACCCCACTTAGACTCTCATGGGGATTTGTGGTGTCAGACAATGCCAGTAACATTGTGCGGGCAATAAATATGGGCAATTTCCAGCACGTCCCATGTTTTGCCCACACCATTAATTTGGTGGTGCAGCATTACCTCAAGAGTGACAGTGGTGTGCAGGAGATGCTTGGGGTGGCGCGCAAAATTGCTGGACACTTTCGGCATTCAGCCAGTGCCTACCGCAGACTAGAGGCATATCAAAAAAGCATGAACCTGCCCTGCCATCACCTCAAACAAGAGGTTGTGACGCGCTGGAACTCCACCCTCTATATGCTGCAGAGGATGGAGGAGCAGCAAAAGGCCATTCAGGCCTACACAGCCACCTACGACATAGGCAAAGGAGTGGGGATGCGCCTGAGTCAAGCGCAGTGGAGACTGAATTCCGTGTTGTGCAAGGTTCTCCAGCCGTTTGAACTTGCCACACGAGAAGTCAGTTCCGACACTGCCAGCTTGAGTCAGGTCATTCCCCTGATCAGGCTGTTGCAGAAGCAGCTGGAGAAAGTGAGGGAGGAGCTGGTAAAGCATTGCGATCCAACAAAGCATGTAGCTCTTGTGGATGTAGCCCTTCGTACGTTTTGCCAGGATCCGAGGGTGGTCACTCTTTTAAAGTCAGAGGAATACATTCTGGCCACCGTGCTCGATCCTCGGTTTAAAGCGTATATTGTGTCTCTGTTTCCGGCGGACACAAGTCTACAGCGGTGCAAAGACCTTCTGGTCAGGAGATTGTCCTCTGAAGAGGACCGTGACATGCCAACAGCTCCACCCTCATTTTCTTCCACATCTATGGCTGCGAGGAAAAAGCTCAGTTTTCCTAAAAGAGCCGCTGGCGGGGATGCTGATAACATCTGGTCCGGACTGAAGGACCTGCCAACCATTGCAGACATGTCTACTGTCGCTGCATTGGATGCTGTCACAATTGAAAAAATGGTGGAGGATTATTTTGCTGACACCATCCAAATAGACATGTCAGACAGTCCATATTGTTACTGGCAGGAAAAAAAGGCAGTTTGGAAGCCCCTGTACAAACTGGCTCTATTTAACCTGAGTTGTCCCCCCTCCAGTGTGTACTCGGAAAGAGTTTTTAGTGCAGCGGGGAACCTGGTCAGTGAGCGGCGAAGGAGGTTGCTTCCTCACAACGTTGAAAAGATGATGTTTATAAAAATGAATAATCAATTCCTCAATGAAGTACAGCACTGCCCTCCAGATACTACAGAGGGACCTGTGGTTGTGGAGTCCAGCGGGGACGAATTGATAATGTGTGAGGAGGAGGAAGTACACACTGTAGGGGGAGAGGAATCAGAGGTTGAGGATGAGGACGACATCTTTCCTCAGTAGAGCCAGTTTAGTTTGTACAGGGAGAGATGAATTGTTATTTTGGTGTGGGGGCCCAAACAAACCAATCATTTCAGCCACAGTTGTTTGGTAGGCCCTGTCGCTGAAATGATTGGTTTGTTAAAGTGTGCATGTCCTATTTCAACAACATAAGGGTGGGTGGGAGGGCCCAAGGACAATTCCATCTTGCAACTATTTTTTTGGCATTATGTGACCATTCAACAGTCGTTTGCCATGTTCAAAAAGTAAAACAAAATGTCAACAAATTACAAAAATTTAATCAAAAGTTAAATGCCCTGTCATTATTTAAAACAAGAGGGTTTGACGTGCTAGAATTAGTGTAGTGTTAATATGTTATAAACACTACACTTGGAACTTGGAGGAGGTATTGTGGGCCAGGTATCAAATTTAGTACCGGGGCCACCCCACTACACAGCCCAGAATTATTTTTTTTTGGAAATTCAGACCCGTGGAGGGTTTTTTATTAATTATATTGTGGTGACCACTCCTCTACGCAGTCCAGATACATTTATTGGTGCGAATCATACAAGTTCAGGGTTTTCTTATTATATTGTGGTGACCCACTCCTCTACGCAGTCCAGATACATTTATTGGTGCGATTCATACAAGTTCAGGGTTTTTAAATTATGTTGTGGTGACCCACTCCTCTACGCAGTCCAGGTACATTTTTTGGTGCGATTAAGACCAGTTGATGGTTTTCTTATTATATTGTGGGGACCACTCCACTACGCAGTCCAGAAAGATACCTCGTTGCAACGTTTTGGACTAATAACTATATTGTGAGGTGTTCAGAATACACGGTAAATTAGTGGAAATGCTTGTTATTGAATGTTATTGAGGTTAATAATAGCGTAGGAGTGAAAATAAGCCCAAAAACTTGATTTTTGAACTTTTTATGCTTTTTTCAAAAAAAAATCCGAATCCAAAACCTTAAATCCGAACCAAAACCTTTCGGCAGGTGTTTGGCGAAACAAATCCTAACCTAAAACATCGCGGAAATCCGAATCCAAAACACAAAACACGAGACACCAAAAGTCGCCGGTGCACATCCCTACTACCGATGACGGTCGTGCATTCATGCTAGTATGTGTTTGCAATCAGAAGTAACTGTAAAAGTAAATTTTATGTACAGTACAGTCACAACATCCTAATAATTGTATTTTATGTACAATACAGTCACAACATCCTAATAAATGTATTTTATGTACAATACAGTCACAACATCCTAATAAATGTATTTTATGTACAGTGGACATTAATAACATCCTAACAAACGCAATTTTTGTACAGTATAGATTAGTAACATCATGATAAATGTATTTTATGGAACAAAAAAGAAAAAAATCTTGTTATTTTTTAATGTTTTGTCATTCCAGTATTCATACTCTGTACAAACCCTACTCACTTATTCTGGTGTTATTGACCCATACTGGCTCCTTCCACTCACCTACACAGAAACAGCAGGATGTTTTTAGCCTGTCTTGACAAAAACACGCCAGATTACTGAAAACAAAAAGGGAAACCGAGACCAAACAATCCTGGCTTGGGAAGGATATATAACATTAACACCAGTGGTTGAAGTGTGTCGGTATACTGTGGTGTGTCATACCGCCACTCTTCCTACTGCCTTCATTGTTAAACTATCAAATGCCATTCACTTACTTTTTTCACACCGCCACTTCTAAATTTCCATATTACCACATCTAATTTTCCACTTCAACCACTGCATAACACCATATTTAATTGTGAATTTTACCAGTATAATATGATTTTATATTTTAGGTTTGATGCCATGCCAAACCGTACTTCAATCTATTATTGACATCTGATTATTACAACCCATAAAACTCTTATTTGTTGAACTTCTCTACTCCCATCCTTTGTCTTAATCATCACCATTATACAGATTATACCTACCTGCTGGCCCCTCTCTTACAATGTTACTATTGTTACAATACCCTTTTTGTTTTTTCAATTGTATGATCTGATGAGCAGGCTTCTCATTCCTAGGGGCATATTCAATTGACGGCGGGATCGCCGAAAATACCGCGCTCCAAAAATATTATCGTTAATACGGTAATCCTGCGCGTAAAAACCGTTAATACAGTAATTTACTCGCTCAGGGAGCTGCGAGCTGAAATCCAGCGAGATATTACCGTATTAATGGTGATATTTTTGGAGCGCGGGATTTTCGGCGATCCCGCCGTCAATTGAATATGCCCCCTATTATATAATTGTTATAATGTAACATAAGTACTGTGTAATATGTTCAACACTGCTGGAAATTTTGTATCTTTTTAAATATTTAAAGAAAAGCATTAAAAAAAATAATATACAGTATATTGAAATTTTGAGTTGATACTGTCATCGTAACATGCTAAATGTGAAAATAAAATTTACAATGGTACTTATTTTAATTCATTTTTAGAAAAGTACTACTAGTATCCAGAACCTTGTCAATCAGTAAAGGTAAGAGTTAATTTGTTCCCCAATGCATCCTAGTCATAATTATTGGAAACTGTATAGGAATTCCAATATAATCTGCATTATACAGCCGCTGCTATTTTTATTCAAATACAGTGAGGCATTGTATGCCTACAATGTCTTTCGGGGCTTGGCACACAATAAAACGCAGGGGCTGATCAGGAGTCGGATTAAAATCTCTATCCCCCTATCTCTCTATTGCAGCTGTGAACTGGGAAGCATTCTCCAATAAGCAATTGTCTCTTGGTCTAATAATCGGACCTGGCTCATCTCTTATCTTTGTTTCCTGAGAAATGCACAGTCCATAGTTTTAAGGACGGGAGAGGAAAACAATCAAAACGATTTTGCAGTAAAGCTAAAATAAGGTGGGATCTGTGAAATAAAGAAAAGGGTGAATATAATGAGCTGCTTGTTGTATTTAATAATATACATTCCCACTTACCTTGAATGCTCAAACGTGTTTATTATTTGACCTTTAAATCACAATCGGTAGTTATGGTAATAATTATAAAATGCTTGAACTGTGGCTGGGACAAAAACAAAATGACCTTTTTAAGTAATAAGCCCGATTTCTTTCTTGTGGTTTTTTTCTTATATTATGTAAATAGCCACAGTCTTAAGGTGTGAACTGGTTTGCTGTCTAAAGCTAGGTACACACTACACTGTTTTCGTCCAATAATCGTCTCAAACAGCCGACAAACGACCGCTCGTTCAAAAGTCGGGGCAGTGTGTGCAGTGACACGATGGTCGAAAGTCTGCCCAAATAGACGATTATCGCCTCATTTGGTTGGTCGTACCGTTTAATATTTTCGTTCCAATCTCGTTTCCGCTGTGTAGTGTGTATAAACTTCCGACCTATCCACAACAGTGAGTATGAAATTACAGTCATTGCTCACGACAACATGGCTGTAAAAAGTCGCTAAAGGGACGTCCGCTCTTCCCTTTATCGTTCTAAACAAGGCTAGTGTGTATGCAGTCCATGGACCGAGCGATCGGACCATCGATCACATGTAAAATCGCTCGGCATAAAAAGTTGGTTGAAATTTCTGTAGTGTGTACCCAGCTTAAAGAATTGAGTAAAGCTAATGCAAAGTTTGATTTAATTATAGGGAAATAGCGCTGATTTAAAGCTTTTTAAAGCTATTATAGGGTGTCAATATGCTGATACCATAATTTGTTTTACTGCATATGTTTTACTACAGTATGGTGGTCATCATACCATCTACTATATAAATGCCTAGTGGCGTGTGTGAAAAAAAAAACAACAACAAGCTGCAGCGCCACCGCCTGGGCAGAGTTATACACTGACCTATATATTTCTTGAAGGAGAAGTGACAGTTGGGAGTGGTTGGTGGTTGCCGGGAGTGACAGTGGGGAGTTTTTAACACCTTAAGTAGCTTAATGAAGGATGTGGCGATGAAGATGAAGGATGAGGTGATGGAGAAAAATGATAAGGGTGGTGACATGTGGACAAAACCACGTTAAAAAAGGGCGCTTGCGTCGGGAAGTAACGCTCTTCCCCTGAGGAGGCCTGGGCTAGGCCCAAATGCATGACAAGAACCTTTTTAACACCTTAAGTAGCTTGATTTGACTAGAATGCATGAGTATCATGCAAGGATTAACTTGTTTATGTATATAATTCTTTAACAAACTATTATTTATGACCCTGTTTTAGGAGGTTAATAAATTCAGGTCACATCTCTAATGAAAATCTTTGTACAGAATTTGTATATGTAACTTTGGCTGGGTACACACTACATGGTTTTACAGTTGTTGGTAAAATCGTTAACTATATTGCATCAAAAGAAATTTTCTGTAGTATGTACCCAGCCTTAAACATGTTTATAAAATGTTTAAAAACACATACTAAAGTATTAGTATGATTAAAGTCATACTAATTCCCCTTCCCCTTCACTTTTTTGAGTTTGCGGACAGTTATAGCTAAAGGGCTTGATTCATTAAGGAAAGTAAGGCAAAAAAATTAGTGAGTGTTCTCCTGGACAAAACCATGTTACAATGCAGGGGTTGCAAATTAGTTTATTACTTTGCACATAAGTTAAATACTGGCTGTTTTTCATGTAGCACACAAATACTTGATAGCTTTCTTTTTACACTGAAATTTAAAGTTGGTCTAGAACATGCCCTACCCCAACTATATATCTGCCATCACATTTTAAATTTTCCTCCCCCTCCAATGCAACATGGTTTTGCCAAGGTGCAAAGTTACTCATTTATTTGCTTTCCTTTCCTTAATGAATCAGGCCCAAAATGTTTTAATGTGTTATAGTACAGAGGGGTCTATTTATTAAAGGGAGATAAACCCTAAATCCTGTGAAAAGGGCATTGTTCGCAGGATTTAGTGCTTTTTTTTTTTTACTAAAGCCCCCAGAAAAGGCTAGAGGCGAAAAAGGTAAAGGTTGTCATCTGCAATCGCAGCCATTGCTGTGGGCCTCCTGTGATGTCTACCCATGCATGAGGAAACCTATTTACCAAGGACAGCAGTGATACTTGTACCGCTGCTGTCCTCTGATTGCTAACGGCATCTCAGGACGGAGTTAGCCGGGGGTGCCCATATGAAAAAACACTTTATTATTAAAAAGGATTTTTTCTGTTTGTTTGATTTTTATTAATTTTTTTCTTTCTATTTCTTCTTTTAAAAAATTAATATATTTGTTCTGTAGATTCTGGAACTGGAAGCCCAAGTCCAGGCTTGGACACCAGTGTGAGCTATATGGTCTTATGATGGTCACTACCCATGCAGTTATGTTTAACCAATGTCGACCTTCTACTGCATACACTGTTCTCTTTAAGCTGAGCAACCTTGAAATGATTTCATTAAAACTTGAACTTGGTAGGAAAAATTCTGCACACAATCATGTATACAATCTCTGCTGCTAAGAAAAATACACTGGGCCATATGCATCTTCAGCCATATCTGCTGTCAAACACAATGGGCCAGAGTCATTAAGGCACATGTCTGCCGACTTTGGGTTTATCGTATGCAAAAATGATACGCAGAACAATCATTTTTACCAAATCTAATATACAGTATCTTATCTTGTGCCAAATCTAATATTCCTTAACTGGTGCTCAGTGTGGTGATAGAGACAGTAGCGAGGGTATACCGGTGGGAATAGTGCTTGCTGTACTCACTCTGTGGAATTCCCTTCATACAGCAAGAGTTTCTCTCACACTCCAGACCATAATGAAATCCCAGCAAATTCACCTCTTTAGGCAAGCTTATCAAATTATCAAACTATTTTCTTAACCTCGGCTATTCTATCCGATTACCACCCCTCTACGCAGTTCATTCAAAATTTTTATATTTTCTCCAACAACCCTGACCCCCAAACAAACATTGCTGTGTATGGGATTATACACTTTGCGTTTAAATTATGACGATTGTTGAGTATAACTGCAGATACGGAACCTGATAGCCTGGGCTGCGTTAAATCAATATAATCTTGTACTATGCTATGATGGTGGTCCGTGTGCGCAGAGTGCTAAATAAAAATGAGGATGATACAATTGATGGATTATGGATGAGCTGCGGACTGAACCAAAACCCAATTGTATAACATAGTCAAGCAATGCAGCATGCAAATTAAAACAATGCAAATAAAGTAGGGGTGAGGTGTCAGGTGTGTACCGTAACTGGTAACACAATTGATAGATGCAAAGTATCAGGTGATAGATGCTCAGGTGGATGTATATATCCACTGATGTGGAGGATAATCTAAGTTTCTGTTGTGGAAATTGAAGTGTTCTGAACCATGGAGGAATCAGGATGCACGATGGAGCTGCGGGGTAAGGGATTACCTTATGGCAGTGATGATCGCACTTGTCGAATGAAGGTGGTTGCTATAAACCTCTGGTGTAGAGTGCCGTGTTCCAGATTACGATAAAGAACTGTGTGTCAGACTTGGTCCCTTCGTGTGGCCCTGTGGTTGAAGTGCAGATGCCCGTGGAGCATCTCTCCCGATGTTGCAATGGAGGTCGTGCATGCGCGGTTCAGTGACTCGGAGGAACAAAGCTTGACATAGTGAACTAAATTCAAACAAATCTTATTCCACGTTTTAAAATTTAAACTTACATTCAATCAGATGATCAAAAGCCCAATCAATAGTGTCTGGTGCTGTAACAGGATGTAAGGATTCAATGTGTGATAAAATTCCAACGCATTTCGTCCAATCCTGGACTTTCTCAAGGACTGAAACATTGTGGTACGTGGTGTCTGCTTTAAAGATAATGATGGCGAATGATTGGCTGTCTGTCTCATAATGGTTAATTGGCTGCGTAGTGCTTTGGCAACTCCTTGATGCAGGTGATCGGTATGTTGACAATGCCTGGATGGCTTAACACTGTTGATCGGGTGTCTCGCTATCATATGTTAGGCATATGAAGGTGTATACACAGAAGATGACTAAATTCATGCAGACATGTAAAAATTTAATTTTAGAAGAAACCAAAGTCTATACTTTGGTAACACTCACTAAATCTAACATTGTTTTTTATATGTTGTCTGTTTAGCTATCTGTTTAATGTGTAGATTATTTATTTGAACTGTTTGTAACATCTATGACTCCATGCAGTGATATAGAAAGTGGATATTGGTATACAGCATAACTTATTTATACATAACAAATTCAATATGCAAACTTAAATTGCCCCAACAGTTGCAATAAATAATAGAAAAGTACAGGTGTCTTATGTATGTAAATGTCAGCCATCATTACAAGGTGAAGGGATCATTAGCCTGGGTACAGGGCTGATTAGGGTCCCAGACACTTCAGTAGTATGAACATGACCTTGACAAACTTGGATTGAAGGTTACTTTAAGAGTGAGATTTGTGTATAAGAGGGGGTGAGTGGCATGCTTTGTGTTCTAATGAACATATGAGGGTCTATTTATTGTAGGGAAAAAAGCCCTATCTCTGCCAGACATAGGGCTTCTCTCTATCTATCAAAGGCAACTGCAGAATTATTGCCGTTGGTAGCCCATATCACCTCGGTAGCCTCTGATAGACTGGGAAATACCAATAGCGGAGAAAATTAATAGAAACATTATTTATTTAAAATGCAATTTGAAATTCAATTTACATAAACATGACATGGATATGATGGGATCTGCTGCACCAAAATGCTGAAATGCTACAATAAATATGTTTTCTGTCAAACAATAAAATCACCAGGCTCAAGAAATTAGGTTAAACTATAGCTCCACTCATCACAGTCACCCTCAATTATCCAGATGTCATATATATTTGTGAATATTCTGGATACAAATCTACTTTCATGCATCTCGTAATTTATCTCTATAAAATGACTGTTGTCACCTTCCTCATCCATCCTTTGCACAAAACAGAAATATTATGACATGAAGTTATGTTGCCAGGGCATTAGTATTATACATTGTAACAGATTTTGATTTTGATTTATTTTTCTTGTATCAGGACTGTGAATTGTTGAATTAAAGGAAATGTCTTTTTTTGAGCCTATTGATGTCTATGTGGAAATTACCTTTAGTCATTATTAGAACTACAATCACGACAGAATGCAACAATTTTTTTTACAATTAATTCCCCACAATCTGCTAACCCTGAACACTTCCTGCTTGAGCTTCCCCAATAACAAGTAGATTCCAGTAACTGCACCATTTACATTGCTGAATTCATAGCACTCAACCACTTTGCCCTTTTGAGTTTCCTGAAAATGTTTTGCTTTGACTATTGGCTACACTCAAGTGCTAGGATTTGTGGACCTGTTTGCAAGTCGAAAGCACAAATGAGAGGGTTAACTGCACATGTTGTTGGTAGCCAGAGGGCAAGTTTAGTGGAGGAAATCTGTCACACAGAACCCAACTGACACCGTCATCAATAAGGCCGACTGCAGCTTTGTCACTGAGCTGGAAGTCACAGCAACAATAATGAAGTACTACAGGCCACAGGCTCTTAGTGAACTCAAGCGTCTAATTCCTTACGCTGTTGTAATGATCGAAGACTGAAAAGTACTTTTCAACTCCAAAAAAACCTTTTCAGCAACTGAGATCAGTCAAGTTTAGATTTTGACAGTTTATATCAATCGCTCAACTTATCCCTTTTACTATTTATTCAAACTTCAGCATTTATTTGATCTTTAGTAGCTTTTTTTCTAAATAAATCTTTATTGGGTTTTAAAGAACAAACAGGGTATACAAAAATGCAACATAAAAAGTTACAATACTTGGAACTTCCTTGGGTACAAAAATCTCAATAGCACCAGCCTGTCACAGGAGCTTTAAACTGAATCAGTGTCCAAATGAGCCGTATGATGACAATGGACAACAGACAACGTAAAGATGGAAGGAGATTCCAAAGCCCCCACTTGGACCCAGAGATGTCCTGCTTGGCCCTGATGGCTCTGGCCAGTGCCTCCAGTCATAATATGAAGATAGGAAAAAGTGGACATCCCTGTCTGGTACCATTGCCAAACACTACTGGTTCCAACAGATCCCCACTAATTTTGATGCGGGAAGTTGGCTTAAGATAAAAAGCTAAAATCCCATGGAGATCAACTGGGCCTAAAACTAATCATTCCAGGAGGTCCTCCATAAAAGTCAACCCGTTCAAAGGCCTTCTCAGCATCTGTGGACAGCAATATGAGCGGCAGTGCGAAATGAGATGCCAGATAGATCACATCAATCACCTTGGTGGTGTTGTCCCGAGCCTTACTACCCGGGACAAAACCCATCTGATCTGAATAAATTAGTCCTGGCAACAGAAATTTTGTCTAGTTGGCTATAAGCTTAGCATATAGCTTGATGTCCATGTTCAGCAAAGAGATAGACCTATAACTTGGACATTAGGATGGCTTCCCCTACTTAGAGATCACTGCAATGTGTGCCTCTAGAGTCTTTGTAGAGAAGGGGGTATCTTGGGAAATAACATTGCAGGTAGGCAACATCAGGGGTATCAACTTATCTATAAAAAACTTATAGTATGATATCAAGAAATCATCAGGGCCCGGGCTCTCACCCGACAGTGTAAACTAAGTGGCTTCTGCCTACTCCCCCTCAGTGAATGGCCGCTTCAGCATATCTGTATCTACCCTTGGGAAAGTGGGGAAGTCGATCCTCTCAGGTTAGGGGGAAGTTTGTATTTGTCTAAGTTGGGTTATTCCCTAATTTTTTGGAGTAAATTGTCTCTGAGAGTGACCTTTTGTTTCTTCATGAAGGAGCCTAGTTGAATAAGTTTGCCCTGCAGAACACACTTATGAGCTTCTAAATGGAAACCTTACAGACGTCCAGAGTGGTCTTTAATGCAGTGTATTCATCAAGAGCGGAATCTAATTGGAACTTACAGAAGGAGTACTGTAGGAGGAGTTCATTAAGTCACCAAGAACATTTCTTAGCAAGAGGTAGTGTAAGCTGTAGGCTCAACGAGATTGGGCCATGATTAGTCCAGGTCATCTGTTCAATAGAAATTGTCAAAATCATGAGAAAAACATGTGGGAGAATAACAAGTCATCGAATAGGCTCTGTGTGGATGGGAAAAGAAAGAATAGTCTCGCTCACTAGGGTGTTGGAGGCGCATGTGTGTCGACCAGCTGGTGTTCATGTAATGTGTGTTGGACCTTACAGTGAAGCGATCTGCGGTGTCTCGCCATTTCAGCTGTAGGTGCCTAGTTCAGGGTGTAAGGTCCAGCTGAGCTCACCTCCCACCATCAGGACTCCCTCCGCCAATTCAAACACTTTGTCCAACACTTGATCCAGGATCTGCGGTTGGCCCTGGTTTGGGACATATAAGTTAACAAAAGTATACAGTATCAAATAACCTACACTTGACCAGAAACGTTAATAGAGTTTTATTCAGACTGTTCCGTATTAGAATCTCAATTTGTGGGTAAAGCTTATTGGGCATTGAATGTGCTTTTTAAGTGAGATCCAACCACTTCAAGTATCTGGCTGTTGGTTGCCATAGATTTTATAGTCTATGCCATTAACCTAGAACAATTAGGAATAATTTTCATTAAATGTTGTGATGTAATTACCAATATTTCGCAATTTTCCCTGGATGTAGAATATATTTGCAATTAACTCTTCTGTGAATGTGCAGTTGGTAGGGTGTCCCACTTTGCATCACCCTTCAAGTGTATTTTTTTACGTCATGACAAATACATCACATATACAGTATTTCTATGTGTCTTATTTAATTTTTGCATTAATAGTACTACTTACAATTATTTGGCAACAGTCAAACAACAAATGTCACCTACTCAATAAACCAGCCTAATAATTTTCTTGCCTTATAAGTCTAAGGATGCAGAAATACAATTATTATTTCTGTGCATAATGAAAATCTAAAATATTTTATAAATAAAGTGATGACATTCAGGAAACATATTTACTGGGAATGTTAATCCATTCACCAGTCCTTTTGAGCCTCTATAACATTTTATCTCTCAAAAAACACTAGTGTCCACTCCATTGACTAAATGCCACCACTGGCTGTGCGTAGATGAAGCCTGAGACATACAAAGTAACCTGCTTTAATCATTTAATAAATGTAAGGTAATAAGGGCTCTAAAGCTGCAAGTAGACAATCTATAGATAAATTATTAAAGAGTTGGAGTTGATTTAATGGTTTAAATAAAGTAAAAACATACACAGATGGGTACGGTAGTCATATATATATATATATATATATATATATACCTATATATATATATACAGGTAGATTTCATATGCATTTATATGGAGGTTAGGTCCCAGACTAAGACTATGATTAGAATGCACGTTATCACAGAGAAAAAGCAAAGGAAGGATCAAGCAACATCTGGATCCCATCTCCAACATCTGATAATCTAGGATTTTGTTATACATATCCCTGGGGGTGATTTGCTATAATAGTAAAGGAAAGACAGCTCCTGTAATAATGCTACTCTTCCATGCTGAAAAAAGTGCTGCATTCTAGAAGACTGCTCAATGGACAGTGCCTTATTTATAGCGGTAGAATTGTATTACTTTATGGTTCCTCTTGAGTTATTACTTTTAAGACAATGTTCTTGTAGCTCCTGATCATCCTTCACCTTCTTCAATACTGTCAGGTGCCTTTCTCTTCTTCGAAACTGATATATCCAGAATTTCAAATTTTGTCTTTCCAATTTCTCTTGTATGAAAAGACTGAGGTGCTTGGTAGCCATCTTCTTGTGGGTCCAGGGGATACTTGGACAGGAGGATGCAAATAGACGGAATTTTTTTGTGAACAGTTAAACATGGGGCTGGGTTCTTGATTTCCGGTCCTTTTTGCTCCCACTTCTCCTGCAAAGCTTTGTACTGTACCTTGGTGATCTGGTGGAGCCCACCTACTTGCCTTTTCAGTATTTCTACACAGGTGATGGCTTTAGTAACAGCCCGACCATAGGCACTGAAGACAATCTGCCTGGTTCCCTCTGATCCCATATACGTCAATGCGTATCCAACCAAATTACGGATTTTACTGCCCTCTTTCACCCTCATCTGTGCCACATGTGGATGAAGGTCATTGAATGGCAGACATTTCCCATCATCTTCATCCATGATTTGTACCCGCCGGAAGTTTTCCATTCTGGACAAGGAGACAGGACATGTTTTTAAGTCATCTCTGCAGCCTAAATGAAATGAGTCAGAGCTAAAGAATACTATTTTAATAAAATGAGGCCACCTTTAAGCTGAACAACGATCTCATTTGAAATATAGATAACATTGGAATATGAACTGTAATGGCAACCCATCAATGTCTACTAATCTAAAATAATGAAAACTAAAACTATTCAAGCAGACAACAATAAAAAAAAATAAGTCCAAGTAAAAGATGACAACTCTCTAGCTTGCAATTGGGTGAGAGAAGGAAAAACCTTGATAAGCATAAGACATACATTTTGCATAATTAAAATAAAATAAAAGTAAGAATAATGATCATTTTGACAATTCAGCTAAACATGCCACTACAGCCAATAGTATTACAGCACTTTATTATTGCAGTACTACATAGCTCTTTAAGCTTACTGAATAATGTAAACATACAATACAGTAATATGGTAAAAGTTATGCTGCAAAATAACAGTATGTATGTGATAAGTATACAATCATTGTAATATTATGTATTTTGGAGTGTATGCGTTGCCTTAGAGGTTAAAATGAGTTTGGCATTATTAAATAATCAGATTACATCAAATTGTTTATATTCATTTTGTAGGACTACATACTTGGTTCTTCTGCGTCCAGATGTTCTTCAGACAAGATCTCCTTACAGTGCTCACACAAAATTGTTGGCTGTGTCAATAAATTAAAGAGGAGCCTATGACTTTCAAGAAAGTTGCCCCGAGGATGTCGAAGTATTCAGAGCAAGACTGCGCTTTATATCTTTAAATGATGATTGTCCTTATTGACTTCTCAGCTTATCCTCTTCTTAGCAGTTCTTATTCACAAGGACCCTCTCGTTACTAGAGCACTAGCAGAATTATTGTCCTCCTTGTATCCTCCAGTGTTATCAGCGAATGCGAGGTGTAAGCTCTCCTGTCACTTGTCTGTCTGTGTTCCCCGCTGTGTGAACCACACTGCTGTGTCTCATGCACTTAGCAAAAGACCCTCCTCCCTCTTTCTCCCATACTCTGCTCCACAATAGTGACTGTGAAGGAAAGAAATATCAGGGCTGTTACTTCAGTTCAACCACTTTGCTGGTGGAATGGAAATGCCTAGAGATTATTATCTGTAATTATACCCCTAGCCTATAGACGGGCTTAGCTGAGCTTTATAATCATCTTGTCTAAGTTGCATTTTCTCTCTCCTGCCTTCTTTTCAGCATCGCTGTCTGCCTATTTTATATTCTTAAACCTGCCTCTTCTTAAAACCACTCTTCCATCTCACAGCTAAATGACTCTTCTTCATTCTTCTGTGCTTATATACAGAACTTCCAACACCTTTTTATACACATCTTTTACAAGCCCTCTTCCTCCTTTAAAATCATGCACATTTTCTTTCCTCATATACATATTTGATTGCATATTAACACAATTCAGTTGAAACTGTAGAAACAATATTATACAAAGCAAAATGCAATACAGTATAAAATTGTATTCATGTTTTCTAGGCAACTACAATCTATTGTCATAACAAACTTACTGACATGAAGTACAGATGGCACAGTGCATGGAAACTTGCTTCCCCAATTATGTTGTTTGTTCTTTAGTCACTCTAGACCAAGGAGTATATTTATTAAACTGCTGGGTGAAAAAGTGGAGATGTTGCCTATAGCAACCACTCTGATTCTAGCTGTTATTTTGTAGAATATACTAAATAAATGATAACTAGAATTTGGTTGTTATAAGCAACATCTCCACTTTTTCAAACCCACAGCTTGAAAAATTTACCCTCAAGAGTCTTTAGCCCTATACCAAGAGTTCTTAACCCTTTTTTATTCAGGTTCAAGCTCATGACAGTGAATCTGCCAGGCAACCATTTCTATGTTTGTTTGTTTTAAAAATAACAGTGTAATTAATGGTTAAATTTGCAACTTATACAAAAATAATATAAAAACATGATAAGTAATTAGTTTATTAGTTGGTAATACTCAATAGGATTGACCCACAGAATCCCTGGTATGTACTAAAACATGCTGTTATTATTCTCTTTGAGTTGCAACAAGAATACTTTGTTTATCCCCAGACATTTCAGTAGTGCACCATGAAAAGAGCTAGCCGGATAAGTAGCGCACCTGCAGAATTGCTGTCCATAAATTAGCCATAGAGTCTGGGCTAGACATCTGCCATGCATCGGACCTCATTATCTCCATGGTCCCCAGTGTACTGCACCTGCCGCAGCAATGGTGGTTCCGCCACTGCCCACAGTACAGTAAGGCGCCTTGTGCATCTCTATAAAACTTTAAGTAAAGAACTGATATCAAGTTGGAGTGTAATAGTATACTGGAATGTATTTTGGGAGGAGGAGTTTGTATTTTAAGCAATGTTGTCTAACTTTTTCAAAATGTTTTTTTTTTTTGTATTGAAAACTTTATTTTTTAACTGCACAAATTGATCAGTGACAAAGTGGCTGCTTTTAAAATTTTGCTTCATATTAATTTGCTACACACATATACACACATATATGGTGTTAAAGTTATGCGTTTACTATGAGTTTTTAATAAAAACCATAGTACTAAACGATACAATTCTTATTTGCCTTATTTTGTGCATTTATTTTGTGTTGCACGGCCATATGTTATTTTTAACATTTCTTGTTACGTTTGTGTCTGACATACCTCAATGCAATGGAAAACTTACATTTATCTTGATGGGAGTGCATTGTAACACAACAAGATGTTTAGCATTTAGATATGCATTTTAACATCCGTTTGGCTTCAACAAGATAACAATTTCCTGTATTGCCACATGTGTATATTTAAATAACAGACTGTAAATACATCTAACGCATATGAAATGCGTATTAAACTCATACATAAATACAAAGCAGTTTATGTGTTTTTTTATTTGCATTTTACCAAGCCCTAAAACACATTGCATATGTCATGGTGTATGTTGCTTAAAATGTACTTATTTAGTAGGACTCAACCTGAAATATGTAAATACTCAGATCCAGTGGATTTCATAATATAGCAACAGCACTATTTCTAGCAGGTCCAAAATGCACACTCAGGATCAGCCTCTGGCTCTATCTCCCTCATTCTGTCTTTTCTTCTTGCTTTTGCTCAAGGACACCCACTTTTATTAAGCCTGCTTTATCAGCACAGCTATCTGACACAGTCCAGTGATGCTGCCTGTCCTGGCCCAGCAAAAGCCAATTTATTATACTGTCAGAACTCCGCCAAGCCTGTGTACACAGATTGTGACATACCCTAGTGTTGACATGTCACAGCCAGATATATTTTGTTGTTCAACCTTAATATATCCAGTTCAGAGGAGACAGGGATAGGGGAGTTTTACATTACATTATACACATAAAGCCATCAAATAAAAATAAAGCAAATAGGCCACAATCTCCCAGATGTCAGCAGAGGGATATATTCTTGTTATAACACATTCATACCAATATACTTCACATGTACACTGGTAACAAAAATACATCTGTAAGAAATGTGAACAAACTAAGGCACTTCCTCCAAAGATTTTGCAGAAATCACAGACTCCAGACCTTCTATCAGCCTGTTCTATCTATTCTGGATAGTACTCATTTAGCCTCTCCAGCCAATGTCCAGTGCAGCAAAAAAAGATAAAAGTCAATACAAATGCAGGTTGATAGAAGCTCTGACACCTAAGAGGCGGTATAGTTTTTTAGACACCAGAAATAAATCCTTCTTTTACTGTCATTGGGAAGGACATTTCTTTTTACACTAGTCACCATAAATGACCCTCTTTTATACACTAGTCACCATAAAGGACCCTGTTTTGTACACTAGTCAACATAAATGGTTCTGATTTCTACACTAGTCAGCAAAAGGCCCCTGTTTTGTACACTAGTCAACAGAAAGGGATCTGCACTGTATACCAGTCACCATAAATCACGCCTTGTATTACTAGTCTACAGAAACGGCTCTGCTCTGTATACTTATTACCAAAAATTGCTCTGCTTTGTATGTTGTCCACCAAAATGGGCTCTGCCTTTTATAACTACCCTCAGGGTGAGCTCTGATTTGTATACTGGTCACCAGAATTGGATCTTTATTATATACTGGTCACCATATGGGACCGTATTTTATATGGGTCAGTTGAGGATACACTGTATTAGATTATGTCTTCGAAGTTTACATTATTGGTATATTTCACTGGCTGGGTGGAAAGCATGACTCTTGTCTCCTTTATGTCTTCATCTAAAGGTTAAGGTTTCTAGAGGTATATTTTAACAATCCAATGCTGAGTATGGGATGAGGATAGGGTGTTACATACTGTATGTGGATTTAAGTAAACAATTAAATTTGTAAGTCAAAAGCCAAATAAAGTGCCATGGCAATGAACAGCAGACCGCTCAAAATATAAAAGTAGTAGAGAAGACCATGCAATAGTAGCACAAAAAACACAGAAATCATACATGGTTTTGTGTCGGGGTCTAGATGATACCCCAATAGCTTGATATCAAAAAGTGGCAACAATAAGTTGCATTAATAAAAAAAACTTTTATCCATGTTTGGACATGCGCCCACTTGTGTTATATATCTTGCATGATTTCGCACTGCGTGTGCCCAGAGCCAAATTCATATCCGCACTCATCTGACACTTAGGACCCATTACAACTTGAGAGACGGAGTAGGGGAGGGAAGGGGTAGATTAATATAGCTCATGTACAGTAAGGGCGTTCCGGCACAGATATGGCTAAATTGAATCCTGTGTTTAACATAACTACGCGTGTTTTCAGCCGTATCTCTTGCTCCTACAGGCCAGGTGTAAATGCCAGATGATGGTGATGACCAACGCAGCATCACCTGTATGATTCTGATTGGATGATTGCGACCGCGTTTGTTCGCTGTTTAGGAGGTATGTGAAACGTTTGTATTCTTTTTAGTACCTTTCACAAATGCGTCTCAGTAGGTAGCACAGAAAAACTGTACGCATTGAAGATTTATTTTCTGACAAGTAGCATATGTGCACATGTATGTTTGTTATTTGTTTAGTAAGTTATTTTAAAAATAATCATTGAAATAAAATAAAAAAACATTATACTGGAAAAAAATTATACAAATTGATTTTTAATCTGTTTTCATTGGATTGTTATGATATTGTTACCAGTTATTATTTAAATTTATGATCAATGTATATGCATTCTGATTCATTGTAAATGCATATGGAGTAAACAACATATTTGCTTAAATAAAACCCTGATTACTCCTTATCACGCATCTCACCAGTTTTGCCCCGTGTGGTTCACTGTGTGCTTTGGTTTCCCTTTGGTTACCGCTATCTAGTGTTCAGCCTGGCGTTCCTCTATCATCGGACGCCATCTTGTCTAGTGGTCTGCGCATGCGTTTCCCTGGGAACCTTCAAAACTTCTGCTCCACAGTGATTGGATCATCTGCCGCCAGTTCCCTTTATAATGGCCCTCCTCCCTTTAATGGGTGTCAGATCATCAGGTGTCTCTACCTGATGGGAAGCATTTCCTCTGACTCCTGTTGTTCCTGACATCGTGGATGGTGCAACTTATTGCTACTCAGTGTTCCTGTGCTGATCACTGCTTCTCAGCATTACCTGTACAGCTCAGAATTCTTGTGCTACTCACTGCTTCTCAGCAACTACCTGTGCAGCTCATCACTACTCAGCATTACCTGTACAGCTCACCACTTCTCAGCAATACCTGTGCTGATCACTGATTCTCAGCATTACCAGTACAGCTCAGAATTCCTGTGCTGCTCACTGCTTCTTAGCGACTACCTGTGCAGCTCATCACTACTCAGCAACATCTGTGGTGCAGTTCATCACTTCTCAACAGTTACCTGTGCTGATCATTTCTTCCCAGCCTTATCACTGCAGAGCATGGCTCATCATCGGTCCTGTTCCAGATTTATACACCTGTGTGGACCTCAGTGCTCCAGCTCTCTGCTGAGCATCTCTTCACTACTACTACGGTTCTGCCTAACAACTACTTGGTGGTTCTACGCTTTCTCTGCTCTGCGTCCCCTAGAGGACCGCGACCTGCGGTGGAGAGCAGCCAAGGCCATATTCCCTTGCGGGAATCCCTAGTGAACACCTCTCCACCATTAGACTCCGCACCTCTCTGGGGGTAAGCTGTCGCTCTAGCAGCGAACAGGACTATTCCCATTATCTGGCTTTTGTGACACTCCTGTACGTGTGTCTTCGCTTATGGCAAAAGTACTCACTGGTAGTTCCACCCTTTTTTCACAGTTGTAATTTATATTAAGAAATGTTTTTACTTGAATAAGGGCTTTATATGCAAGTAAAATATGTACATTTTGTGTTCCAAATTAAATGAGATCCTTAAGGTCAAATATAATGCACCTATACTGCTGCCACGAGAGGCAGTGCAAAGGGTAAGGTACTAATTCCCAACGGTGGAAATGCTGACACTTATCCTGTTGACACGAAAATGACAACAGGGTAAATGCCGCCACGTCCATGCTGCCTACATGGTCAAAATGTAGACATTGTGATTGTCAACAGTAGTAATGTCATAATGTCGACATTAAACAAGCAATACAGCTGCCGGACCTGCCAGCACAAAACAGTTATAAAAAAAATTACAACCAGCAATAAAAGTTAAAAGTACCCCCCTCCCTCCCAAAACATCTAAAAACTTGTGCAGGCAGCCGGCGGAAGTACAGCTGCTGGACCTCACAAGCTGCTGGCACACAAAGAGTTTAAAAAAAACTGTGTGCGCCACCCTGCCCAGTCAGATTGATCCTAGTGCTGCCAGCCTACTGATGTTAATGGCAAAATCGGGGGGACAAAAGCAATTTTAATACAACCAGCAGTAGGCTTAGCCAGCCGGGGCTGGTGCCACTATAGCAGGGGAATCCACAGCATGGGGTTCCCCTGCCATAATAACAACCAACCCCAGGCTGGTCAGCATTGGGCTGGATTCCCTAGGGAGTTGGGGTCCACATAAAAAAATGCGGGGCCCCCTCACTAGGGTTACCCAGCCCCATGATAACAGAACATACAGTGTTATGTTCTGTTTAAAACCATATCAGTATGGCAAAAATAGAAGAAAATCTTCTCAAACCCCCCCTCCCCATTGGGACACCCCACCCGCTCGAGCCTACTGGTCGCAGACTCACTCTCACCCCACATTCTCAGTTTAGGATTTGTTCATAACTGTGTTTTGAAATCTCGCTAGATATTGTTAATCACCATTTGCAATGTTTATTATTTATTATTAATTAAGTTACCTTGTTTAACTTGTTCGCAGATAGCCTTTAGCATAGACTCTAATTGAGACCCCAAAGTATACTCGCACACCCATTACACATGCTCTCACTCCAGCTGACTCAGGAATCTCACCATTCTCCCTTATAGTGATGTCCTAACTGTCCGCTCCCTCAATGGTAGTCCTTCTGTCACCTGCGCCTGGCCCATCCAGGCCCCCCTTCCCCTTTTATACACCAAGGGAGCCAGGGCCTTACAGAGAGTGAATGAACTTGAAGAACAGGCATCGGACAGGAGGAAGTGGGATGTTTCAATAGTGCTCCGAAATGCCAGGACCAATGGAAACAGGTAGAAGGTCATAAGAGAGGGGAGTTGGCTGAGCTGAGGAGCAGAGACCAAGAGTTGGAGTGCCCAGGTGAGTTTATCTCTCTTTAGTCCTACTTCTGATTGGGCCCTCACCAATTGACGAGTGTAGTATTTGTGGCGGGATCATTCCCAGTCTCAAATACTGAAAGTCCTGCGTCTAGGCCCAGAGCAAGACGAGGCTTCAACGGCTGGGGCAGAGTGAGTGTCTCTGACCCTTTGCTGCGGCCTCGGACATTCCTTTTCGGGGGGGGGGGGGTTCGTGTTCTAATTGTTGTTTCTTCCTAGATAGCCGTGAAGAAGAAACGCGTGGAACAGCGGTGTGGTCCATAGTGTTCCCTCGGGATTGGGTGAGTAATAGGGGGCAAGAGAGGAGGATTGTAGCCTGTGCGTTCTTTCCCTCTGATTAGCCCCTCCACAGGCCTAGTCCTTCATGCGCAACACCATATGGCCGATGGGCTTCACTGGCCCATTTCTTAGGGGTATTTTGTCACTTTACAACAACCCCACAGCGTCCATCCTGGCCAACGGTTGCGCATCAATCCCCCTCCAGATTAAGAATGGTACCAGACAAGGGTGCCAATAACAATAACAATGGAATATCTGTCATCCTCTCTCCGCAACCACCCCGACATCACCAGGATCTAGGTTGGCCCACACGACCACAAACTGCTCCTCTACGTGGATAACAACCTGCTTACCTTAACCAACCCCCAACACACCAAGCTGTACTCTCACACTTGCACCCACACACCAGACATTGGGTAGACATCGAAAGGCCACTCGCTTGGCGAGCACCCTCGCTACACCCTCTTCTGGATTGACCCCAAACATCACCCTCTGCCTTCCCAACTTCCCTCACCCCTGCATTTCTCTCTCTCTCTCTGTTTTGGGGTAATTGCACGCTACCATTCCACCTGATCTCCGACCCTCCTCACGTGTTCCCTCTATGGAGCAAGCCTGAATCCGCCCCTAGACTCAACCCCAGTAAGTATAAATGTTGGACAATGTCAAATTATTTTAAATATTTTCCCCATGAACTTCTTCCCATTTTCTCTGACCTCTGAGACCGATTCGGACTGCCCTCAGCCACATTTTACCAGTACCAACAGATATGCCACTTCTACCAAACAAGACAAAATTAGGAGCAGAACCTCACTTCTCCCCTTCCCACTAGAAGCCTTCTTCCTTCACAGATCCATCTCCAGCATCCTGATCTCAACATTTTATTCAATACTTCTCAAACATAGCCAATCAGCTAAGGAAAGACACAAGCTCGGGTGGAAGGAAGACATGGGTGAGGTCCATGGCCCGGAAGGTTGGTCCCAAATCCGAGAAGCAGTGGCCAAGACCTCCATTTGCACACAGCTCAGAGAATATTCATACAAACTCGTCTTTCGCTAGTACCTTGTACCAATATAATGGGGCAGATATTTGGCACCCCAAAAGTAGTATAAGAAAGGATTCTACAGGTCTGGTGGTATGGTAGAGAGGTCATGTTCCCCCCAGTAGTGTTGGAATAAAACAAGGAACACAGGGCTAAAACTTCATAAACCTGTGGGTTTATTCTCTTTGCTTGTGGCCTAAGACTTTACCACAGCGGCAGATAAGTAGCGGTAGTGTAGAGAAGTAATAGCTGTTAAGAATCCCTCTAGCCAGTACATGAAGACCCGGAGTCTGCTCTGAAGTCACGTGTTCGCTGGAGCCCCTAGTGGTGGGGACAGACTTGGCCGCAGACAACAGAGGGTCGTGAGATGAGCACTGGCTTGGGAGGACCCAGCAATAGAGTGTAGAATCAAACAGTAGAGTGAAATCCGTGCAAGGGTCGAGGGCCGGCAGCAGACAACGAATCCAAAACAAGCCGAGGTCAGAGGTCACAGGCAATACAACAGGGTCCAGAAACAAGTCAAGGGTCATACACGGGAGATCAGGCCTAGCAAAACAATCAAGGAGTAGAAACAGGAACAGGGAGCCTAGCTACACTGGGAGCTATAACTGGCAGTGAGGCTCTGTCCTCACTGCCTTAAGTAGCGAGAGGAACCAATCATGGCAGTGTGCAGCGAGACTCCTCCCAATACATATATTATGTACTCCTAGTACTTTCAAAGGACAATAATACAGCAGCTGTTGTCTCCCTAAGACTCCCTACATCAGCAGCATAGAAGACTGCTTAGTGAGACAGTGTTATGGTAAGGTAGAAAGATCTCATAATCTGTAATACAGTGTTACTTTTACTGCACGCATGCGCCCGGCTGTAGGACAGCTGGCCGGGCGCTGCGGCAGACCACAGAGCGTCCCGGTTGTTGCCCAGGCAACCGGGACGTGGGAGGCGGAAGTGATGTCCCGGTCGTCATGGAGACGGCCGTAACGTCCGAGGCACCGGAAGTGAGTGGCGGCGGCCCGTCGGGGAGCTGCCACTCCTAACAATAGCACAACACCATCAACATGCAATGTTATTCAACATCTCACAAAATAAATAACATTTTAGGAATCTTGGTTCAACAATATGCCAACATAAATCAACACAATAATTAGTGCAATTATACTGATTATACTTATCAGACGAAAACCAGTAGAGATGCAACAAGGATTAATTCAGCTTGTTCAAATTAGATGCTTTCTAGTTCACTTTATGATATACAGAACCCAATCGGTTAAATTATAATCCACAGGTTTAAGCGAAGTTTCAACTGACACATGAAGCTTATTTACTTGTACAAGTTGAAATCAGTAGTCACCTTGATGCAAGAGCTCCATAACCAACAGCAATTCTGCACAACAAATGATTTCCAGAGTAAAGGATAGTGTCCACTTAGCAATCCATCTAATGGACTAAGCAACTCTCTCCCAGCAACTGTAGGGTTAAGCAACTTGCAATTCTCTCATCAGCATCCATTTTAGGCTTTTTCAGTCAGCTTGCAGTTAACTTTCAATACAGTAGATTTGGCTGGAACACACTCTTCTTTATCCAGTGTCTAAGGTATTTTCTTTCCGTCTCTTTAAATAATAAATGAGATGAGCAGGTTTCCAAAATATAATATTTCTATAATTTATTAAAAAGATATAATACATAGATACAGCCATATTGGATGAAGCAGTACATCCAGGGTCTCAAAAAATGTCAATTGACCCCCTATATCTGTTTAACGTATTCTTTTATAGGAGAATGAAACTCCTTCTTACTTTAAAACACACCTTCCCAGTTTACATCACTACTGGCACTTTATCATTAAAATAACATGTTCTATTGGATGGTCAGCATATGGACATATCCGGAAATGGTTGCTCAATACAAATCATATGACCATGATATAATCTGTTTTTCTCCTGAAGTGTGCAACAATGGAAAATTACTAAAAACCTGTGTCTCATTAGTAATATTACATAACTTGTTTTTCTGCTAAAACTAGGATAAAGTTCATCTTCTTAAAAGTACAGGTCCTGAGTAATACTACTGGCCTTTATAATACATTGGTTCTCTATATATTAGTATTATATGTGAATTCGTATGTATTTCTGTTAGTTTCAGTAAAATTTACTTTGACACCAGTGATATAACACCTCTCAACAGCAATAGTACAGTCCCGGTCAGAGGTTTTAATAACACAGTTTGATGTCTCACTTAAATAACAATAGCAAAACAAAAGAAACGTATCTGTCTTCATATGGGTCCTGCTGAAATCTCAAGGGCAGTGGCAAGTTAGGTCTTTTCGTATACTGCAAAGGTGCTTCTTTCTGGGCTGACTGCAAACAGCCCTCAGGACAACAATGTAGTCATAGCATTCAGTGGCTCTTTGTGGGAAGATCCTTTATTAGCTCAGCCAGCAGTCACACATCATTTCTCTCTCTAGCCAGTCCGTTTTTGGCTCCTCCTCTTTTTCCCAAGAATCTCCTGAAATCTTCTAGTACATTTTTGGGCTCTAGAGAGCAGCGTGGGCTGTTGTTTGCAGTCTGTCCACCCAAAAATGTCTGACACAATTTACATTTAACTTCCCAGAGACACTCTGGGGAACTATAGTTTTCTGAATGAGTGGTTACAGTAATATACCTGTGATTTGCAGGGTATTACACCAACAAGACCATTTACCCCAATGTTTCAACTCCCTGTTGACGTAGTTGTGGGGGAGAAGCCATCCACATCTGGTGGACATGCCCTAAGATATCACACTTTTGGTCCACTGTCTACTCACATATTTAACTCAAATCATGATACCTGACAACATCTCCTACCACCTGCTCCACTGCCCAATCTCTGATAACCCAAAACACACACAAAAATTGATTGGGCATGTCTTACTTGCAGCGCAATGTCTTATTGCCCTAAACTGGAAAAACACAGATCCCCCACTACTATCCAAGCACTAATCCCCAAAAGTATGGCAAATAAACAAAATAGAACACATAATCAGCATAATCCACAACCGCCCCCTCCAGTTTTCCAACACTTGGAACACCTGGACATCACATTTTACCCAGGAACACTGAACTTTCTTCCCCTTCTCTTCACTACTAACATTCCCCTGGTATCCCCCCCCCTACACCCCTCCACTCTCCTCTCTTCCTTTCACCTAACTATGCCTACAATAACTTTTAACTTTGAAAACTTGTCTCTTTATTCATTTTGATTGTTCACCCCACACCCAGCCTTCCCTTTTTTTATTATCTGCACCCAAAACAATTTTAATGCTGAAACATATAGTTTACTATTTTGCACAGGTCATGCAAAATACAGTTACACTTTATTTTCCTGGCTACAGATATGTTTCAGCTTAGTTCACATACCCATAGATTAGGTGCATTATACTATACTTTGGTGCTAGATATACATGAATATATTATATTTTGCAACATACGTGGCTCTGCAACTTATAATATATCTCAGTTTTGTATTTTTGGCACCACAGATATTCCCTAGCTGTCTGCATTAGCCATCACTGCATATCAAAGCTTTCTTGTGTATTCATGTGTCATTCACGGCATTTGGGAGGGCGGGAGGGGGCAATCGCGTCATTTTGGCCCCACAAAATGATGCGATTGGCCTCGCCCCACCTCTTCCCGCCCTCCAGTCATGCCCCCTCTCCTCCGGGAGTTGGCAAGTATGCAGTATATATATATATATATATATATATATATATATATATATATATATATATATTCCAGAACAATGGATTAACCCACTATATTGTCCCTGGCTTTATTCTACCTAGCTATACAGTAGGCCGGCGGTTCCCAAACTGTGCACCGCGGCGCTGTCACTGGGGTGCCGCGGGCCAGCCATAAAAAAAAAAAGAACACAGAAACTTACCAATCCGTCGGGCGCCGGGACCCAGCAGCCTCCTCTCTCCCGCAGCTGTCACTGAATATCGACGTCAGTAACAAGCTGCTGCGGGAGAGAGGAGGCTGCTGGGTCCCGGCGCCCGACTGATTGGTAAGTTTCTGTGTTCTTTTTTTTTTAATGGCTGGCGCCTGGCGAGGGGCAGAGTGAGAGGGATCGCGACAGCCGTGCAGAGGAGGGGGACAGAGAGCAGAGGATGAGGACAGAGAGCAGAGGTTGGGGACAGAGAGCAGAGGAGGGGGACAGAGAGCAGAGGAGGGGGACAGAGAGTAGAGAATGTGGACAGAGAGCAGAGGAGGGGGACAGAGAGCAGAGGAGGGGGACAGAGAGCAGAGGAAGGGGACAGAGAGCAGAGGAGGACAGAGAGCAAAGGAGGAGGACAGAGAGCAGAGAATGGGGACAGAGAGCAGAGGAGGGGGACAGAGAGCAGAGGAAGGGGACAGAGAGCAGAGGATGGGGACAGAGAGCAGAGGAGGGGGACAGAGAGCAGAGGAGGGGGACAGAGAGCAGAGGATGGGGACAGAGAGCAGAGGAGGGGGACAGAGAGCAGAGGATGGGGACAGAGAGCAGAGGAGGAGGACAGAGGGCAGAGGATGGGGACAGAGAGAGGATGGTGACAGAGAGCAGAGGATGGTGACAGCGGGGCAGAGGAGGGGGACAGAGACCAGAGGATGGGGACAGAGAGCAGAGGATGGGGACAGCGAGGCAGAGGATGGGGACAGAGATCAGAGGAGGGGGAGAGAGAGCAGAGGATGGTGACAGTGGGGCAGAGGAGGGGGACAGAGAGCAGAGGATGGTGACAGCGGGGCAGAGGAGGGGGACAGAGAGCAGAGGATTGGGACAGAGAGCCGAGGATGGGGAGAGAGGGCAGAGGAGGGGGACAGAGAGCAGAGGAGGGGGACAGCGAGCAGAGGATGGGGACAGCGAGCAGAGGATGGGGACAGAGAGCAGAGAATGGGGACAGAGAGCAGAGGAGGGGGACAGAGAGCAGAGGAGGGGGACAGAGAGCAGAGGATGGTGACAGAGGGGCAGAGGAGGAGGACAGAGAGCAGAGGATGGGGACAGAGAGAGGATGGTGACAGAGAGCAGAGGATGGTGACAGCGGGGCAGAGGAGGGGGACAGAGACCAGAGGATGGGGACAGAGAGCAGAGGATGGGGACAGCGAGGCAGAGGATGGGGACAGAGATCAGAGGAGGGGGAGAGAGAGCAGAGGATGGTGACAGCGGGGCAGAGGAGGGGGACAGAGAGCAGAGGATGGTGACAGCGGGGCAGAGGAGGGGGACAGAGAGCAGAGGATGGGGACAGAGAGCAGAGAATGGGGACAGAGAGCCGAGGATGGGGAGAGAGGGCAGAGGAGGGGGACAGAGAGCAGAGGATGGGGACAGCGAGCAGAGGATGGGGACAGAGAGCAGAGAATGGGGACAGAGAGCAGAGGAGGGGGACAGAGAGCAGAGGAGGGGGACAGAGAGCAGAGGATGGTGACAGCAGGGCAGAGGAGGGGGACATAGAGCAGAGAATGGGGACAGAGAGCAGAGGAGGGGGACAGAGGGCAGAGGAGGGGGAAAGAGAGCAGAGGATGGGGACAGAGAGCAGAGGATGGTGACAGCGGGGCAGAGGAGGGGGACAGAGAGCAAAGGATGGTGACAGCGGGGCAGAGGAGGAGGACAGAGAGCAGAGGAGGGGAACAGCGGGGCAGAGAAGGGGGACACAGCATGAGAGGGGCAGTGGAGGGGGACACAGTGTGAGAGGGGCAGTGGAGGGGGACACAGCATGAGAGGGCAGAGGAGGGGACAGCGTGTGAGAGGGCAGAGGAGGGGGACACAGCGTGAGAGGGGTAGTGGAGGGGGATACAGCGTGAGAGGGCAGAGGAGGGGACAGCGTGTGAGAGGGCAGAGGAGGGGGACATTGTGAGAGAGGGCAGAGGAGGGGGGACAGCGTGACAGAGCAGAGGAGGGGGGACAGCGTGACAGAGGGCAGAGGGGGCAGTGTGTCTGGATGCAGAGGGGACAGTGTGTCTGGATGCAGAGGGGGCAGAGTGCCTGAGGGCAGAGTGTCTGGATGCAGAGGGGGCATTTTTGCATACAACTAAATAAGTATTTCTGTCCTGACCTAAATACTTATTACAATTCTTTGACCCAACTACTTCTAAAACAGGACTGCTCAATAATTATTTTGGAGGGGTGCCTTGAAAAAATTTGGAGACTCTAAGGGTGCCGCGAACTGCAAAAGTTTGGGAACCACTGCAGTAGGCTGACTAGACTGATTATCCAGTAAGCTCAGGGCTTTTTTGTGTGTGTGTGTGTGTGTGTGTGTGGGGGGGGGGGGGGCAACATTTTTGGGAGTGCAAAACTGTGAGAGGTATACACTGTAATTAATTTAAAAATATAAGAGAATAGCTGTTCTCCAAGATAAAATGAAAATATGAAAGAAAAATGTACTAAGATTTTAATATTGCCCTATTCTCATGGTAAAGGCTAAAGACAAAGAGTCATTCTTTGGTGGGCTTTTGGGGATATGCGAGTAGGAGAGATAAGGGTGGCATAAGCATGACAGGCCTCTCCCCATTCACATCTTCGCTTTTGCGACCCTTTTAAAATACCAAGTGGAGCTGAGTTTTGAAAACGGCGGAACATAAACATTGGTGGTGGGGAAGAAGGAAGCCTGATTTTAAATTAAAGACAAGCTTGTTTTTACCTACCACATATTAGCCTGGTGTGGAAGGCTAGAGGACGCTTTGATTGTATTCGCCTAGGGCGGCCTGAACCCTTATTCTAGCACTGTACATATATACTGTATAAATATGTATGCGGGGAGCAATATATATTTTCTAGTATACTGTCGATTTTTGCATTTTATGTTCATAGTTTGCAGTAATCTTTAAGAGAATACTGCTGACCTAATCTTTTTGCGTTAGTCTGCCCCATTCTATGAAGTGAAGAATGTTACTTTTGTGATGCTGACATAACGATGTTTACAACCTTACACAATTGTGAGTCTCCCGTGATTATGTTTGTCTTTCCGTGCCCCTGGGTACAACAGATGTACATTGCAACAGCTGCGGTGAATTCATTCGGAACAAAAAGATAAAAAACAGCAGAATAAAATCCCGCAGGCAATGAGAAACAGCAAGAGAGTAAATTAATTTATGCAAGTAGTATCCTTAAATACTAGGCACTTATTCAATGCATACAATCTGTTTGTCTTTGTCTGCAGCAATGAGAAGGTCGTCTTTATCCTAAAGATGGCAAATGCGCACATCAAAGCACTTATTTTTAAAAATGTCTATGAGATTTTTATTACAGCACAGTACATCCGACACATGGAATAAGAATAACACACATAAATACACTGCTCTAAAATTCATTTCTTTTCATGTGCACCCAATACTAAAGGTCACTTATGAACATGCAAAAACGTGTCCCTGCAGTGCATAAGTCATTTTGTGGCATCATGTAATGATGATGATGATGGCATCTGGCGGTAGTGCTAAAGAGAGAACCTAGGCTGATCTGGTTTTTCTTAGCTAAATGTAGGCTAAACTCATGCTCCTTGTATTGATTGCAGGGGCTTGACGGTGCATTTAGGGGGGCATTCCCTGGTTAGCAGATGTTATGATTGGTGGGCTCAGTTGCATTCCACTCTGATGCTCCTCCTTTTTCCACCAGCTACTCAGTTGCTAAGGGCAGTGCCTGTAATCACATTACAGAGAATGTAGGGGAGTCTCCTGTTTGTCTCCCTGCACTTTCTGGTGTAATAAGCTCCATGTTGATGCTGACTTTGTGGACTCCTGCTGCATTTTATCTTGTTCTGTTTTTGTTTTTTTTGTAAATCTCTTTTTTATTGAAAGATTGAACAGCTTTTACAAACATATCTATTTTGCATAGAACAATGCATTAGAGATATTCAAAAATATTACATAAAGACTCATATATATGAACACGATGAGACAGTAGTTCAGCATAAATATAAAGTACCATTTAGTATTCAATAATACATCATGTAGGGATGGGGGAAAGACAAAGAGGGATAGAGAGAGGGAGAGAAAGGTAGAGCGGGAGGAAGGGGGAGGGAGTAGGGGGGGTTCATTTATTCCACTGAGAATATAGTGGTGAATCTTTGAATTCAAGCCACTCCAACCATATGTAATAATATTCCCTGTATTTGTCCTTTGAGGAATAGAGTATGTCATCCATTATTCTATAGGATTCTATTCGGGCAAACCACTCTCTAATGGTAGGGATATTCGGGGATCTCCAATGTACTGGAATCACGGCCTTTTCCGCGTTGCTAAGGTTTTTAATTGTTGATTTTTTGTATTTAGAGATGGTCATTTTATTATAATTCAATAACCAGTATTTGGGGCAATTAGGTGGCTCAATGCCCATTATTTCATTAGTAATTAGAAGGACTGCATCCCAAAAAGTTCTAACCATATATGTAACGGAGTACCCGGCGCCGACATACATCGCCAACACATGTTCGACACCCCAGGAACCATCTTAGCCAGCAGGCTGGGACATCTATACCACCTAGTCATCACCTTATACTGTGTCTCCACCACCCGTACACTGACCGAACTCGACTGGGTGCGTAAGAAGATATCTTTCCAATCTTGTTCAGATAACGAGCAGGTCAGTTCCCTCTCCCAGTCTCGTATGAAGGTGAGTTGTTTATTAAAGGCATGTTCAATGGGGTTACTATAAATGAGAGACAAAGTATGTCTAGGATATAGCGGAGAGGTACATAAAGATTCAAACTGTGTAAGCGGCCGCCCCACAGATTCACATACCTCCAAGGTTCCCAGAAAATGGCGGAGCTGTATGTATCTCCAAATCTCCGCATTCGGGAGTTCCCATTTAGATTGGAGATTGGAGATTGGCGAAAGGTAAGACCCCAGACGCGTCCACCAGCTGGCCAACCCTGCGGAGCCCCACCCCAATCCAATGTCTGAATGTCTGTCTAGCAAGTCCTGGGGGAAACCCCGGATTGTCAAATATCGGGGTCAAAGGTGAGTGTCGTGAGGAAATGTGGGGAACCGAGCGCAATCTGGCCTATCTAGCCAGAGTTGGTGTAACAGTCGGGTGGATGACTTTAGGGAGTGAGTGCAGCCATGGTGAAAATTGAAGTGCCTTGCCTGCAACGTAGCTCTCAATCCAGACCCACTGTTTGTCCAGTCTCTGTCTCGTCCAGTCCACCACCCTATTTAACATAGCCGCATCATAATATAATGCAAAGTTGGGGAGTTGTAGTCCCTAAAGTGTATTGTGTTTAAACCGGGGGCGCCTACCCTTCCGTACAAAATCCCTGACTGCTTTATGTAGCGTCTTAAACCAATAAGTGGGGCGGTGTATGGGGAGCGTTTGAAGCAAGTAGAGGATCCGTGGTAATACATTCATTTTAACCACATTGACTTTGCCTATCAGGGAAAAGCCTTTTGGGCACCAGTTTCTCAAATCCCTACAAATTGTGTTGGTGATAGAAGTAAAATTGTCTTCAAAAATCTTTGTGTTGTCTTTGTTGATAAACACCTCCAGATATTTGAGTCGTGAGGGATGCCACGTGAATGAGAATGCTGGCTTCAGGCCTTCAACTACTGCCTCGGGCGCAGAGATGTTGAGAGCTACCGATTTTGAGTAGTTAATTTTAAAGCCAGATAGCTCGCCATATTGCTGAAATTCTGATAGTAAATTAGGAATCGAAACCACAGGGTTAGTGAGGATTGCCAGGATGTCATCCACGAAAAGTGCCAATTTAAAGCTTTTGTCCTCCATCTGTAGACCAGAGATATCAGGGTTTGCCCGGATAGAGCTGGCCAATGCTTCCATACACAAGATAAAAATCAAAGGAGACAGAGGGCATCCCTGTCTGGTACCATTAGATATTAAAATGGGTTCTGATAGTTCCCTATTTACTCTGACCGTTGCAGTTGGCTGCGTATACAAGGCGGCAATTCGAGCCATACTCCGAGGGCCTAAGCCCATGTGACTAAGGACCCCCTTCATAAATTCCCAATCTACTCTGTCAAACGCCTTTTCGGCATCTGTGGATAGTAAAACTGTTGGAATATTGGCAGTGTGCGCATATTGTACTAAATTGATTATCTTAGTGGTATTGTCCCTCGCCTCCCTCCCTGGAACAAACCCCACCTGGTCAGAGTGAATGATTTGGGTCAAATATGGTTTTAATCTATTTGCTATCAGCTTAGCGTAAAGCTTAATGTCCCCATTAAGTAGAGAGATGGGCCTATAACTAGCACATGAAGCTGGATCTTTCCCTTCTTTTGGCAATACGGTAATCTGAGCAGCTAGCGTTTGAGGGGAAAAGTGTTTCTGGGCAGAGACAGAGTTAAAGGCCTGTAGCAAGAGAGGGGCTAGCTGTGCTTTGAAAGTTTTGTAGTAAAGAATGGTGAAACCATCTGGCCCCGGGCTTTTCCCTGATGGTGTCGTCTTGATCGCCTCTTCCAGTTCCTCGATCTTAAAGGGTTCTTCTAATAATTGTACGGCATCCTCATCTAATGTGGGAAAATCTATGCGCTTAAGGTATTTTGCTATGCAAGCCTGTTTGGTCGGGTGGTTAGCTGTCTTCGGCGTGTCAAACAAATTGTAAAGCTTAGTGTAATAGGCCTGGAACGCCCCAGCAATATCAGAAGTATGAACTAGTGTGGACCCTGCGTCTGTCTTAATCTGAGGAATATATAGTTGGGTTCTCTGCTTGCGCAGAGCACGAGCCAGAAGCTTCCCTGGTTTATCTCCCCACTGATAAAACTGGTTCTGACATCTACGTAGGTCATGTTTAATTTTATCTGACATTAATTGGTTCAGAGTCTTCCTAGTTTCTGTCAATTCTGTCATAACAGAGGGATCTAAGAAAGATTTGTGTCGCATTTCTAGAGTCTTGATTTTTTCTAGGAGTGAGTCCCTATATGCTATTCTTTCTCGCTTTCTGATCGCACCCATTTGGATAAGTTTGCCTCGTATAACGCATTTATGAGCTTCCCATCTTGTTCTGGTTTTAACTTGTGAGTTACTCTCTGATTACTCTCTGGAGTCTGCCTGACTACAGCACAGACACCGTACCATTTCACATTTTCTGTTCATGTGAGTACTTGCGTTCCTTGTTTAATGTCCATTTGTGTCTACAACATTTCTAGTGCCAGGGACAGTGTCAAAATAAGCTTCTACTATTAGTACCAGTGACCACTGACCGCCGTTTATTGGAAAGTGGGCTGCTAAAGGTGAAGACCATGACTAGCCTGACTCTTGAGGTGTATTCCGGGAATTTGGCATCTGACGTCACTGCAGATGCCATAGAGCTTCTTCTCGTCTGCAAAAGGACTCTTTGGGGCATATCTAATTAGCTTTTCGATTCGCGGTAACACAAATCCTGCGCAGTATTGGCGTTAATACGGTACCGCATTAACGCGGATTTTGGTTCGCAATCCTATGGGCTGCGAATGAAAATCCACGTTATTGCGGTACCGTGTATTGGCTACGCGGCCCGTTCTGGCGCAATCCCGCGGACCGGAAAGCTAATTGAATATGCCCCTTTGTTTTTACAGGTACCTACGAGATGTCTGTATACTTTGTCAATCAAATGTGATGCACAAATGGAAGATTACAATTTGTACACAATGCAATTTTTGGGGCATGTGAATCATTTAAGCCATATATAAGAGAAACATTTAAAAGTTGATTTTATTGAAAGGGATGATACTAAAGAAGTAGGCGGTTGGAGTTTGCTGGAATGTTTACACCTTTTTACACAGTACATCTCTTTTTTCCACATCTCACCGACCACTTCCAGTTTGCACCTTGAAATGCAGTTGTTGGGCCAACAAGCGGCATCGTTACAAAACCAAGGCATTTTGTATTGTGCATTGGATGCGTTTCATAAAATGAGCTCCACATTTCTCCAAAATTTTGGGAGTTTTAGGAAAGTGTACCTGTTATGTTCCTTCCACAACTCTGTTCCTGGCTTTATTCTGATTATACACCTATATATTGTTAAGTCCGTATGTATCGTTTGCAATAAAGATTCTCCGATGCGATCACTGTGGTTTCAAAGCACAAACGTTTAATCACAAAGTGTTACCAGACAAAGTTTGACATGCAAACGTCTGCGCTGTTAGCACTAACACAAGCTTCTATCAGAACGCTCTGGTTTCCAAAGCCAGACGTGAACAATTTATACACTGTAGAGCTGTAAAAAGCAGTGACATCACAAAAATACACAGATACAGTATTAAGGTCCACATTCATAGGTTGATGGTTCATGACCTCCCAAGAACTCGACGTGCTATTGGTTGCTTCCTCTGGGCATTGTTCCTTGAAGTGGCCAGATGTCCTTCTTCAGGTTCCCGCCTCTAGACCTGTATAAACCGGTTCTTTTATGACATCTCTGGACTTGCTATTTGGTGTATGAAATGTGATATTATTTATAACTCGCATATATAATACCAGAAACGTTCTCATGCAATTGCGAACAGAATGATACCAAACTCGTAATTAATATGTAATTAATTAATATGTTGCAAACGTTAATTAGCCTCTTCACAACTTTATATTTTAGATTAAAAGATAGAAAATATGTTCACCATATTTAAACGTTACAATAATAATCATGTTGCGTATTAATGACACTGCAACTGATTGAAGTGTACTGAAATTATTGATTACCACATTCATCCAATTATTTAACTTCAACATCTCCTTGGTCCATGGGGTCACACCCATATCTGGCAGACATATTCATCTAACACTTTAAACCAGCCTAATAAGCATGGACCCATTTTACATAAACGGTGGAGCCCTGGGTAAAAACTGCTTCCATATGCCGTTACTAGGGCTTCACTAAGGGCAGCTTACTTCAATTTCAATATTTAACTGGGAGTGCTCCCACAACACTTAACACAGCAGACTTAAAAAAACATCCAAAATGAAGCCAATTTCTGCCAACTCCTGCACTACATAACAAACGTAACAACTTAATATATAGAGATGATCAATTGGCTGGAAACAATTTCTTGAATAGGATTGTTGAACCGAAACATATATTTGACAGAATTTCTCAAAATTAAGATCCATTAAGAAACTGAAGCTAAATTTGAGGGACAGGTTTGACTATGTTTGAGTTGGTTTGACCATGTGTAAGCACTGTGCACATTATTGCGCTGATTGCTATATGATCAAGCCACTTCGAACATAATCAAAACAGCGTGAACATGTTAGAGCTTAAATTGATACGTTTTAACTGTTTAGCTGGGTACACATTTTTCATTCAATTACTGTGCCGATCACACGATAAACAACCGTTCCATGAGATCTTATTAGTGTATACACTCCCACGATCATGTTTTATTGTACCAAAGCACATCGTATCGTTTGATTTGGTTTCAGAAACTTCCTAAAGTTCATGATCAACAGCGGAATGATGTCAGGCAAATGTGGAAGTGTGCACTCACGATCAGCAGATGGTTATGAGAGATGAAGAGCACAGATCTGAAGGTAAATCGTGTAGGTGTGTATACATAAATCAGCATGCTCATCAGGACTTTCAGTCGTTGGTAAAATAATTACAGAAATCGTATCTGCAGTAGTTTTCTGTAGTTTGTGTACCTAGCTTTTTTCAATGTAAACAGCGAACCTCAAATATGAACAGTGAAATTCTAACCTCAAACACAGTACAGTTCATTGTTTTAATTAAAAAAAATAAATGCAAATACTATGTAAATATTTAAAAATAAAAATATTTAAATACTAAACTGCAGACAACGAACCTCAAATATGAACCACAAATGCCAGTCACAATTTTTTGAAAACAAAATTAAACTGGCATATATGGAACCACAAACATGATTGTGACCATTGCAATAGTGAAATTCATTTGATGAATCACTCTTCACATGCTAGGAACATGACTAGAAGTTGTCTAGTACTTAAAGTGACTGCACTCTATAGCGCACAAAAAGTGCTCTCAGGGACATGATACTTTGCAGTTCAGCTGTCCGCTGGACTCCAGATTGACATGATGATCCTTGTATCAGACATTAAATAATATATATATATATATATATATATATTATTATTATTATTATTATTATTAATAATATTTATTTATAAGGCGCCACAAGGCATCCGCAGCGCCGTACAGAGACAAACAAAATTACAATACAATGGGAGACAGCACAGTACAGTAAACACAGCAACTCAGTAAGCTCAATGCACAGCTAGAGAGGGCGGGGAAGGGGGAGGGAGGATCCGCAAATGACGGGGCCCAAGAAGGAGGGCGCGGAAGACAGGGAGACCCCCAGGGGGGAGGAGGGAGCGAGAGTGGACGTGGGGTGGAGGACCCTCGAGGAGGAGGGCTAAGTAGCTGGAGAGCAAAGTTAGAAGTGGTGGAAACAGGAGGAGAGATGGCCCTGCTCAGAGGAGCGTACAATCTAAGGGGAGGGGTGGACAGACAGAGAGACGCAGGGGAGAGAGGGAGAGTAGGGGGACAGAGGCAGAAGATAAGGTAGGAAGTTAAGTGGGAGACAGAAAGGCTTTAAGAAAAAGGTGGGTTTTTAGGGCCCGTTTGAAACTGGACAGATTAGGGGAAGTTCTGATGGAGGGAGGGAGCTTGTTCCAGTGGAGGGGGGCAGCGCGGGCGAAGTCTTGGATACGCGCGTGGGAGGAGGTTATAAGGGGGGAAGAGAGGCGACGGTCAGAGGCAGAACGGAGAGGGCGGGATGGAGCATGAATAGATAGGAGGGTGGAGATGTAGGGCGCAGTGGAGTTGGCGAGGACCTTGTAGGTGAGTGTGAGGAGCTTAAAGAGGATTCTGAAGGGGAATGGGAGCCAGTGAAGGGCTAGGTAGAGGGGGGAGGCAAAAGAGGAGCGGCGAGAGAGGAAAATAAGCCTAGCTGCAGCATTAAGGACGGATCGAAGGGGATCGAGATGAGAGTGGGGGAGGCCAGTGAGGAGGAGGTTGCAGTAGTCCAGGCGGGAAATGATCAGAGAGTGGATAAGGCATTTGGTGGCATCTTGGGAGAGGAAGGGCCGGATGCGAGCGATGTTGCAGAGCTGGAAGCGGCAGGATTTAGCAAGAGAGAGGATGTGGGGGCCAAAGGAGAGAGAGGAGTCGAGGATGACACCAAGGCAGCGAAGTTGGGGGACAGGGGAGATAGAGGTGTTGTCGACAGTGATGGAGAGGTCAGAAGGGGATGGGGTATGAGAGGGAGGAAAAACTATTAGCTCAGTTTTGGCAAGGTTAAGTTTGAGGAATCGAGAGGACATCCAGGAGGAGATGGCAGAGAGGCAGGCGGACACCCTAGAGAGGAGGGAGGGAGAGAGATCAGGAGAGGAGAGGTATAGTTGAGTGTCGTCAGCGTAAAGGTGGTAGCTGAAGCCGAAGGAGCTGATGAGTTCACCCAGGGAGGAGGTGTATAGAGAGAAGAGTAAGGGTCCCAGAACAGAGCCCTGAGGGACCCCGACTGGAAGGGTGGATGGGGGGGAGAGAGACCCAGAGGTGGTGACAGAGAAGGAACGGTGAGTAAGGTAAGAGGTGAACCAGGACAGGACTGGGCCGGAGAGGCCGAAAGACTGGAGGGTGTGAAGGAGGAGGGGGTGGTCAACGGTGTCAAAGGCTGCAGAGAGGTCAAGGAGGATGAGAAGGGAGAAGTGGCCCCTGGCTTTTGCAGAGAGGAGGTCATTGGTGACTTTAGCCAGGGCAGTTTCAGTGGAGTGGAGGGGGCGGAAACCAGACTGGAGAGGATCAAGGAGGGAGTATTCAGAAAGGTAGGAGGTGAGACGGCTGCAGACGAACCTCTCGAGAATTTTGGAGGCAAAAGGGAGAAGAGATATGGGGCGATAGTTCGAGAGAGAAGTGGGGTCGAGATTAGGTTTCTTAAGAATGGGGGATACGAGAGCATGTTTGAAGGAGTAGGGGAAGATGCCAGTGGAGAGGGAGAGATTAAAGAGGTGAGCGAGGTGGGAGCAGGTGGTGGGGGAAAGGGAGCGAAGAAGGTGGGAGGGGATGGGATCCAGGGGACAGGTAGTGGGGGGGGAGGATGAAATGAGAGAGTGGACTTCCTCGCCGGTGGTGGGACGGAATGAGTGGAGGGGAAGGTGGTTGGGGGGGGAGGACAGAAGAGTGGGAGGGGTGGAAGAGAGAGTGGCGGAGGAGATTTCAAGTCGGATGGCCTCGATTTTAGAGGAGAAGAAGGAGGCGAAATCAGAGGCAGTCAGGGAGGAGGGAGGGGGGGAGGGGAGGGGGCCAGGAGAGTGCTGAAGGTGGCAAAGAGGCGGCGGGGGTTAGAGGACTGGGAAGAGATGAGGGATTTAAAGAAAGATTGTTTAGCGAGTGAGAGGGCAGAGCTGTAGGATGAAAGGATGAATTTAAAGTGGAGGAAGTCAGCCAGGGAGCGGGATTTTCTCCCGTGACGTTCGGCGGAACGGGAGCATTTTTGGAGGAAGCGGGTAAATTTGGAGTGCCAGGGTTGGGGTTTGGAGCAGCGGGGGTGGACGGAGTGGGCAGGGGCGACCGCGTCCAGAGCGGAGGTGAGGGTGTGATTGTAGAGGGAGACCGCCTGGTTGGGGCAGGCCTGAGAGGAAAGGGGAGAAAGGAGGGTATCGAGAGAGGAGGACAGAGAGGCAGGGTCAAGAGCGTTGAGGTTGCGTATGGACAGAGTAGGTTTGGGCAGGGGGAGGGGAGCAGGAGAAGAGGAGAGAGAGAAGGAGAGGAGATGGTGGTCAGATAGAGGAAAGGGAGAGATGGAGAAGTCGAAAGAGATTACATAGGTAGGAGAAGACAAGATCAAGGGAGTGACCAAGGCAGTGGGTAGAGGAGGAGGTCCATTGGGTGAGACCAAGGGAGGAAGAGAGGGTGAGCAGTTTGCTGGAAGCAGGGTAGGTGGGGTTGTCGATGGGGATGTTAAAGTCACCGAGAATGATCGAGGTGAGATTGGAGGAGAGGTAGTGAGGAAGCCAGCTAGCAAAGTTGTCAAGGAAGTGGGAGGTGGGGCCAGGGGGGCGGTAGATGACAGTGACGCGGAGATGGATGGGGTAGAAGAGGCGGATGGAGTGAGCTTCAAAAGAGGAGAAGGAGAGGGAGGGTTCAGGTGGAATGACACGAAAAGTACAGATGGAGGAGTGGAGGAGGCCAACTCCACCGCCTGGGCGGGCACCAGGCCTGGCGGAGTGGGTGAAGGAGAGGCCACCATAGGAGAGGGCAGCGGGGGAAGTAGTATCAGAATCGGAGAGCCAGGTTTCAGTAACGGCAAGAAGGTTAAAGGAGTTGGATAGAAAGAGGTCGTGGATAGCAGTCAGCTTGTTGCGGACGGATCTGGCATTCCAGAGGGCACAGAAGAAAGGGGGAGAGGAGAGGGGGGAAATGGGGATGAGGTTAGCAAGATGAGCAGCGCGCGGAGGATGGCGGGGCGGAACGGGAGAGGTAGGGCTGGGGGAGAGTATGGGTATGGAGTGAGAGCGGGGAGGCATAGTAGGGAGAGAGAGTAACAGAACAGTGAGATAGTGGGGACAGTGAAAAACAGGTAAGAACAATGGTAGGAAGACAATGAAAAGGTAGAAGATAATAACGAATTAGGGCGTGGAGGGCATGGAACAACAGTACAGTGAGATAATAAGGACAATGAAGACAGGTAAGAATGATAGCAGAACAGTGGGATAATAAGGACAGCGGATAACAGGTAAGAATAAGCAGGGAGACAATAGCAAGATGGAGGACAATAACCAATTAGGGCGTGTAAGGCAAGGAATAATAGAAGGAGAGGTAATAAGGACAATGGAAATAGGCAAGAATAATAACAGGTAAAAGTAGTTGCTGGTAAATATAAAATCAGGAAAAACAAGATAAAGGCATATAAATAGTAGAATAATAACAGGTAAATAGTAGTTACTTGTAAATGTACAATCAGGAAAAACAAAATAATGACATATAAAATAATGTTTTATATGCAGTTGCTGCAGATAAGCCAGGGATTCAGCAGAAGAAGGGTTAACTGACAAGCCGGGTCGGTACAAAGTAGATCAGTTGATGTAGATAAGTCAGGGATTCAGCAGGAGAAGGGTTAATTGACAAGCCGGGTCGGTACACAGTAGATCAGTAGATCGGTTGGTGCAGATAAGCCAGGGATTCAGCAGGAGAAGGGTTAACTGACAAGTCGGGTCGGTACACAGTAGATCAGTTGATGCAGATAAGCCAGGGATTCAGCAGGAGAAGGGTTAACTGACAAGCCGGGTCGGTACACAGTAGATCAGTTGATGTAGATAAGCCAGGGATTCAGCAGGAGAAGGGTTAATTGACAAGCCAGGTCGGTACACAGTAGATCAGTTGATGCAGATAAGCCAGGGATTCAGCAGGAGAAGGGTTAATTGACAAGCCGGGTCGGTACACAGTAGATCAGTTGATGTAGATAAGCCAGGGATAGATGGTATGGCCTTGTCTTTGGAGTAATGATGACACTCCTTTGTACCCCCACAATAATTTCCCACTGTCTTCACAAGTTTTTAGATGTTTTATAATTGTGGACAGATAATTGTGTGGGAGGAAAGACACAGAGCTGATCTAACGTGCAGCCTTCTCCAACTGCCGCCCGCATGCACATATATATATATATTTATTTATTAATAAAATCGCATTGGGGATGCTGTCCTCTGGAGTGGACAGTTGCACTTCAGCCAGAAGATCACACAAATCCAGTGTTTTAGATTCAATAGCCTCAGCTAGTTTTATTCACCAGCTTGCAAACAGAACAAAAACATAAACAAAATCCTAGCTGTCTAGCTACTAGCTAAAACAAAGGTATTCCCTCTCTAGAGTGAGGGGCCTAGTGTCCCTCACCTTCATCTAACAAATGGAACTCACAGGACAAATAGAAGCTTCTCTCAGGAGACATCTGGGGGTATATATATCAAGCTGAGAGTTTTCCGGCGGGTTTAAAAGTGGAGATGTTGCCTATAGCAACCAATCAGATTCTAGCTATCATTTTGTAGAATGTACTAAATAAATGATAGCTGGAATCTCATTGGTTTTTCAAACCCGCCGGAAAACTCTCAAATTGATACATTTACCCCCTGATCTCCTCCCCAGACAGTGAGAGATCAGGGCTGAAGCCTTTTACAGGCCCCACACAGGTATACCCCCTGATTACTCTGCTGGGAGTCTGCAGAACTGAAGACCCACACTGGGCCTTTTGTATGGAGCCCACCCTACTCTCCATGCAAAACACCAGGGACCCTTACCAGCTTTTCCCGAAGTTGAGAAACACATTTTTGAGGAGCTTTTCCTCAGACACAAACAATTTCCCTGGTGTTTTAAAATACAAATGACATTAACCTAGGACTTATGTACCTGCCATTCACTTCTTTTCCAGCAGTTCTGTCACAATATATAAATATATATATGTATATATATATATATATATATATATATATATATATACACACACACACGGAGTGGTTGTAGCAATGCTGTTAGACTATAGAGACTCTCGGAATAAAAGGGAAATCCCCAGGACTCATGGAAAAGAAGGCTGACCTCCCGAATCTCTGCCTGTGTGTGCATGCAATGTCACTCACATGACGAGACGTCATGCACATACCTTGGTCCAGGCTAGTACTAGCTAGAATGTGCATATATCAAAGAACAGCAAGAAGAAGATGATCCTCATGACTCAAGTGAGTCATCACAAGGCTTCTGCTGTGTCACAGACTTACCCCTCCTTGCTCCAGCGCCACCCGTTCTTGATGTCGGAAGCCGTGCTTCCGGGTATTAAAACTTACCTGGCTATTCAATTTTCACTCTGACACTCGGTGAGTGTCAGAGCAACTTGTATGCTTCCTGACTCCTGATTCCTTGTGGATCCCTTTGACTGCTCTGTTTCGGTCCTGATTCCTGTGTACCAGCTCTGCTTGTGTGACCATTCCGGTTCTCCTGCCTTTAGTGTACCGAACCTGCTTGCTCCTGACCCAACTTGTTTGACGTGGCTTCTGTTTTCTGTCTTGTACCTCTGCCGCCTGTCTGTGTACCAAACCTGAAAATCCCTCACGCTAAGAAGACTGCCCACTGATTCTGTACTGAGTTTGCCCAATTGTGTACCAGTCCCTGCTATCTGACTACGTTTCTTACCTGCTCACCCTCTCCACTAATACTACATCTTGAGGCAGACCAGAGGAACGTGACCTGCGGCCTCCCGGCAGCTAAGCCCATCCCACCTTGTGATGGTTCTTGGTGAACACCGGGGAGTTTGTTAGACTCTGCACCTTTGGTAAGCCTGTGTCAATCGAGATTAGCATCAAGATCCAGCGACTCCGTTACATGCTGCAAGTAAGTAATTTTTGATTATTCTTTTATATATTTATTAGAAAATGTATTTGTTAGAGGATTTTTGATAAGAATAGAATTTAGGGCCTATTTATCATGCCCTATCAACAAAATAAAATGGGCATTGCAGCAATAGTTTTTTTTTTGTTTTGCTTTATTTATTCACCCTGTTTCACAAGTGATTGGGCCCTCATACTTCTGCATGGGAGATCTTATAATTATCAAGCAGTGGAGCATCATCATCATCATCATCAATCATCATCATCATCATCATTTATTTATATAGCGCCACTAATTCCGCAGCGCTGTACAGAGAACTCATTCACATCAGTCCCTGCCCCATTGGAGCTTACAGTCTAAATTCCCTAATATAGACACAACCTCACACACAGACACGGACAGACAGTAATTTCACTTCTGCGCTGCTTTGTTATCGTCATAATTTTTACAGTAAATTGAAAATAATCTTTCCAGCCCTACTACACTATACAGCTTCTGGCAGTGTGTCACCCATGCACAAATCTCTGATGGCATGCTGTGCCCAATAGTGTGCTATAGGTTCTACCTGGTGCTGCTGGACACACCCTTAGGTGGAACTATATACCCCCAGGGTGGAGCTAGACATGCCCTTTGGTGGAGCAGGATATGCCCCCTTCGGTGAAGCGCCACTTTACGCACAGAACCTAGGTGTTACTTGCACAATATCGCTGATATTATTTCTCAAAAGTAGACATGTATGTGTTAGGCTTAAGTTTTATCCTTTATTATTATTATTATTATTATTATTTATTTATAAGGCGCCACAAGGTTTCCGTAGCGCCGAACACAGTACAAACAATGGACAGTACAGGGAGTAACAGTACAGAACAATAAACAACTAGTACCAAAACTTCAGAGGCTCCAGGCAAAGCAGATGTAATGGAGAAGGAGCAGAAGAGAAGGTAGAGAGACAGGAGGGAGAAGGGCCCTGCTCATAAGAGCTTACATCCTGAAGGGAGGGGAAACAGACAGCCGGCACAAAGGGAGTCAGAGGGGGGGGAGCAAGCGTGCACCCCAACAGAGGAGGAGCAAGGGGATGGGAGCGAGCATGGAGAGAGGGTTAGGTGGAAGGCTGGTAGGCTTTAAGGAAGAGATGAGTTTTGAGTGCCCGTTTGAAGGAGCACAAGTTAGGGGACAAACGGATGGAGCGTGGGAGGTCATTCCAGTGGAGGGGGGCAGCTCGGGAGAAGTCTTGAATTCTAGAGTGGGATGAGGTGATCAGAGTGGACGAGAGGCAACGGTCATTGGCCGAACGCAGGGACCGGGCGGGAGTGTGGATGGAGAGAAGGTTGGAGATATAGGGGGCAGTAGAGTGAGAGTGGGCCTTGTAGGTGAGGGTAAGAAGTTTGAAAAGGATACGGTAGGGGAAGGGGAGCCAGTAAAGGGAAAGGCAGAGAGGTGAGGCAGAAGAGGAGCGGCGAGAAAGGAAGATGTGCCTCGCAGCTGCATTGAGTATAGAACGGAGGGGGGCGAGGCGAGAGCGGGGGAGGCCGGTGAGGAGAAGGTTGCAGTAGTCCAGCCTGGAGATGATAAGAGCATGGATAATGGTTTTGGTTGCTTCATGAGAAAGGAAGGGCCGGATGCGTGCGATATTGCGAAGTTGGAAGCGACAGGTTTGGGCAAGGGATTGAATGTTGGGGGCAAAAGAGAGCGAGGAGTCGAGGGTGACGCCCAGGCAGAGGAGTTGGGGAACAGAGGAGATGGTGGAGTTATTAACAGTTATGGAGAGATCCAGATGGGATGAGGATTTAGATGGAGGGAAAACAATGAATTCGGTTTTAGCGATGTTAATTTTAAGAAAGCGTTAGGACATCCAAGAAGAGATGGCAGAGAGGCAGTCAGATACACGAGAGAGGAGGGGGGGGGGAAAGATCAGGAGAAGAGATGTAAAGTTGAATATCATCGGCATATAGGTGATACTGAAGGCCGAAAGAGGTGATGAGAGCACCGAGGGAGGAAGTGTAAAGTGAGAAGAGTAGAGGGCCAAGAACAGAGCCCTGAGGGACTCCAATTGGGAGGGCAGAGGGGGGGGGGAGGATGAGCCGGAAATGGATACAGAAAAAGAACGGTTGGCGAGGTATGAGGTGAACCAGGTAAGGACAGAACCAGAGAGGCCGAGAGAGTGAAGGGTCTGCAAGAGGAGGGGGTGGTCTACAGTGTCAAAGGCTGCATATAGGTCAAGGAGGATGAGCAGGGAGAAGTGACCCCTGGATTTAGCAGAGAGGAGATCATTAGTTACAGTGGTCAGGGCGGTTTCAGTAGAGTGGAGGGAGCGGAAACCAGATTGGAGGGGTCAAGGAGGGAATAGTCAGAGAGGTGACGGGAGAGGCGACTGCAAACAATTCGCTCGAGAAGTTTGGAGGCGTAGGGGAGAAGAGAAATGGGGCGGTAGTTGGCGAGTGAGGTGGGGTCAAGATTAGGTTTTTTGAGAATAGGAGAGATAAGGGCATGTTTGAAGGAGGAGGGGACAGTGCCAGTGGAGAGAGACAGGTTGAAGAGGTGGGCTAAGTAGTCGCAGACAGTGGGGGAGAGGGAGCGAAGAAGGTGAGATGGGATGGGATCGAGTTGGCAGGTAGAAGGGGGAGAGGAAAGAATGAGGGAGTGCACTTCTTCACCCGTAGTGGGGCGGAAAGAGCACCAGGGAGGGAAGCGGGGGAGGGAGGAGCGGAGAGGGGGGCAAGAGAGGAAAGGGAGGAGGAGATATTAAGGCGGATGGCCTCAATTTTGGAGGAGAAAAAGGAGGCAAAATCAGTAGCAGACAGGGAGGGTGGGATAGGAGGAGGGGGAGGGGTGAGGAGAGAGGAGAATGTGGCAAAGAGGCGGCGGGGGTTAGAGGACTGGGAAGAAATGAGGGACTTAAAGAAGGATTGTTTGGCAAGGGAGAGGGCGGAGTAGTAGGAGGAGAGGATGAATTTGAAGTGAAGGAAGTCAGCCAGGGAGCGAGATTTCCTCCAGAGGCGTTCAGCAGCACGGGTGCACTTCTGAAGGAAGCGGGTGAAATTGGAGTGCCAGGGTTGGGGAATTAGGCGGCGGCGACGGACTGAAGAGGCAGGGGCGATCGCGTCCAGGGCCGTGGTGAGAGAGTGGTTATAGAGAGAGGCGGCTTGGTCAGAACAGATCAGGGAGGGAAGAGGGGATAGAAGAGTTTCTAGAGAGTAGGAAAAGGAAGTAGGGTCAACAGCAGCAAGATTACGCCTAGTGAGGGTAGTTTTAGGGGGAGGGGAAGCAGGGGAAAAGGACAGATTGAAGGAGAGTAGATGGTGATCGGAGAGTGGAAAGGGAGAGTTGGAGAAGTCAGAGAGATCACATAGGTGAGAAAAGACAAGGGAGTGACCAAGGCAATGGGTGGGGGAGGAGGTCCACTGAGTGAGGCCAAGGGAGGAAGAGAGGGCGAGAAGTTTAATGGAGGCGGGGTCGGAGGGGAGGTCGATAGGGATGTTGAAGTCACCCAGTATAATGGAGGGGAGGTCGGAGGAGAGGTAGTGGGGAAGCCAGGCAGCAAAGTTGTCTAGAAAGAGGGAAGTGGGGCCAGGGGGGCGGTAAAGGACAGAGACACGGAGGTGAATGGGGGTGAAGAGGCGGATAGAATGGACCTCGAAGGAGGAGAAAGAGAGGGAAGGTTCAGGGGGAATAACCCGAAAGGTGCAGTTAGGGGAAAGGAGGAGACCCACTCCCCCACCTGGACGATCATCCGGTCTGGAGGAGTGGGTGAATTAAAAGGCCACCATGGGAGAGAGCGGCGGGGGAAGCAGAGTCAGCAGCGGAGAGCCAGGTTTCGGTGATAGCAAGGAGGTTAAGGGAGTTGGAGATGAAGAGGTCATGGATAGCTGGCAGTTTGTTGCGGACAGATCTGGAGTTCCAGAGGGCACAGGAGAAGGGGAGGGAGGGAAGAGGAGTGATGTGGAGGAGATTAGCAGGGTTGATGGAGCGAGGGGGAGTACTGGGGAAGGGGCGGGGAGGGGGGCTAGGGGAGAGGATGGGAATATGACAAGAGCGCGGAGGCATGGTGGGAGACAGGTGACAAGGGGAGTGGAGGGGGAGAGAAAAGAGGTAGGAGGAGTCAGAGGTGTGGACAACAATAGGCAATCGGTGCAGCAGGCTTGAAGTACAATGAGTAAAAGTGCAGCAGGCTAGAAGTACAATGAATAAAAGTAATGGTAATAAAATGGTAATAGAATGAGTAACAGTAAAAGTAAAATAAAATAAAATAAAAACTAATGAGTAGTAAAGTTGCAGTCAAAACAATTAGGTATTACTAGAGAAACAAGCACATGGTAAGATATAAGGCAAAACAGAAGGTAGTGCAGAGAAACCAGTATGCAATGCTGAAGAACAATACCAGGCAGTCACGGGTAGCCAGATCAGGAGAGTCCACAGGAGCTGGTGCACTCAGACTCAGGATGGTGAGCAGGAACACAGGTGGAAAAGTTCCGGAGGGTCCAGAGGGGGTGCATAGGAGACCAGGAGATGGTCCAGAGAGACAGGGGGTCCAGGAGAGCAGGGAGGGTCCAAGAATGCTTAGGTGCTGATTGAGGTCCTTAAGCCAACCCAGGTAAATGAAGCAGAGACCCAGGGAGTGGATAGCCTGGAGACTTCATGGAGGCAGCAGGGTGGAGAAGCCAACCATTGGAGACGATGGAGGGCAGGAGCACGGAGAGTATTGGCAGGGTGGACAGGCTGTGCAGGTGAGGAGAATGGCGGCTGTGGATTCGAGTCAGAGGAATTCCGCAGCGAGCAGGCTGCAATGCAGGTCAGAGGAAGTCCGGAGTAACGCTGATCATATTATCTGCTGATCCTGCACTCCAAGCCTTGCTGCTTCCAATGCAGTCACGTCTCTTCCCTACCTTTCACCCCAACCTTAATAAATCCTAATAACAGATGGAAAGAATCTGATTAACATACAATTACTTTTGTTGTTTATTCTTAATAAACACATTAATGAAAACTAATTGTTTTTGTCTGAAAAAAGTAGGAGAGATTTAGTAACTGGTGACACGCTTCAAAAACAATTATTTAAATTTTGCATACAAATCCAGGTGCCATATTTTGGCTGGAATTAATATTGTTTTTAGCAATCTTTATAAGCTAATAATTTGCAGCATGCACAATTTTTGGATGTGTAGCTATATTCAAAATCGGTCTGTGGCTCTGCAATAAGCACAGCGTGCAATCTGCATGTAGTAATGTGCACATAACACATAAAAGATTCTCTGGCCCCACTGTGGCTGCTTCTAAGGGCCCGAAGCTACATGTGCTGACCAGGGCCATCTTAACAACATTATAGGCCCCCGGGCAAAGCAGTGCACCGGGGCCCCCATATATATATATATATATATATATATATATATATCACTTTTTTTTCAAATCACCCTTAACTTACCCTGTTCTTCGAGTCAAATCCTCTTCTGTTCTTTGTCGCTGTTTTGCGCTCCTCCATGCTGTGCTCGCAGCACGGAAGAGGGGACCAGGGGAAATAAAAGGGGAGGGAGCCGGATCACCACCTGACCTGAACGGTAAGTTGTTTTTTTTTGTTTTTTTTTAATAGGAGTCCTGCCTCGGGCCCCCTTGTCCGCTGGGCCCCTGGGCACCTGCCCATCGTGCCCAGTCGGAAAGACGGCCCTGCTGCTTTCTAGGGGAGTGTGACCTTGTAGTCCCCTCACAGACAGTGTTCGTACAGCTTTGGGAGAAGCTGGTGCTATACAGGTAGTCTAGTGGGAATGATGTCTTATCTTTCCCCACCTAGCTGGGCTCCCATGGGAGGCCTGGGTGCTTTCTCCACCTCACAACACCTCTGGAATGTGTCTATGCATCAGCATGTCTGTGCTAATGACACCCCATACCATAATGTCTGGGCAGTGTGCCAAGGGGTCTGTGCAATAAGGTAATGTGTAATGTTTTAATTATGATGTGCAGCGCACCAAATGTTTTGTGTGAATGTGCTAATGATATTGCGCAATGAGACAGTGATCCCTGCAGTATGCCAAGGAGTGTTTATATGATAGTGCGCAATGTGACAGTGATCCCTGCAGTATGCCAAGGAGTGTTTATATGATAGTGCGCAATGAGACAGTGATCCCTGCAGTATGCCAAGGAGTGTTTATATGATAGTGCGCAATGTGACAGTGATCCCTGCAGTATGCCAAGGAGTGTTTATATGATAGTGCGCAATGTGACAGTGATCCCTGCAGTATGCCAAGGAGTGTTTATATGATAGTGCGCAATGAGACAGTGATCCCTGCAGTATGCCAAGGAGTGTTTATATGATAGTGCGCAATGTGACAGTGATCCCTGCAGTATGCCAAGGAGTGTTTATATGATAGTGCGCAATGAGACAGTGATCCCTGCAGTATGCCAAGGAGTGTTTATATGATAGTGCGCAATGAGACAGTGATCCCTGCAGTATGCCAAGGAGTGTTTATATGATAGTGCGCAATGTGACAGTGATCCCTGCAGTATGCCAAGGAGTGTTTATATGATAGTGCGCAATGTGACAGTGATCCCTACAGTATGCCAAGGAGTGTTTATATGATGATGTGCAATGAGACAGTGATCCCTGCGGTGTGCCAATAAGTGTTTATATGATGGTGTGCAGGGGCGCATGCAGGATATTTAAGGGGGGTTCTCCCCCACCCAAGAAAAAAGCGACAGAGCTGCAGCTCAGTTTCAGCAGCACTGTACTATACACCAGCCGCAGCGCTGTCAAAGAAGCGTCCGCGGCGAAGTTGTATACAATACAGCACCGCCGCGGACGCTTCTTTGACAGTGCCGCGGCTGCCATATAGTACAGTGTCACACTAACATAGCGTACCATCATACCAAGACATAACAACACCTTATGGACTTCTTTTAGCATTAGGAGTAAATTCAGCGAGAAGGTGCAAATTCGATATGGGTGGACAAATTTAGAGTTGGGAGGGGATATCATAGGCAAACCAAGGGGGGGTTTCCTAGTGTCTGAAACCCCACCTCCAAGCCTTGGGCACTGTATAATTGAGGTGGCTGGACCCTGCTCCCACTTCACATTGCTCTGCTTGAAAAGGGAGAGCTGCGTGCACCTAACAGTAATGCACGTAGCATTGCCCATGTATATTATGGGGATAGGAAGAGTTGGAGAGCAGCCAAGCACTGTCTAAAATTATAGCCAGACCCCCATGCATGCTGGTCACGCCCACTGGTGGCATGATGTGGAATTTCCCCTCTACAAATCCTGCGTTTGCCCCTGGGTATGGGCCTAGGGGTCAGGACTCGACTTGGCAACCTATTTTATAGGAGAAAAAATGCAGGTGACTCAGTGACCCAGCCCAATGTAGCCCACTTTGGGATTGGCCCGGGGGGCAGAAGCCCCTCTACCCCCCAGCTCAGCCAACCTCTGGGTATGGGGTACTAGCTCATTCCTAAATTGAAGTGTAAAAGCTGTTCAGTGTTTGTAGTCTACATGCAAAAACAGGCAGAAGTTTAGCCGCATGCAAAAACAAAATAGAATTTGTTGACTCAGAGACAAGTTATGCACTGATGCAAGAAGGAAGGAGGATGAGAAAAACAGGAAGGTTGCAGAAGAGAAATGGAATATGCTAGAAGCATTGAAAACAGTTGCCGGCTCCTATAATGTATTTTAAGTATAAGCTCTTAAACAAAGTAATATTAACAGCAGTCCTCAGTTTCAGGGATTTGTGCGCATTCTAGAGTGATGGTAGGACAAATCTTATTGCAGATCTTTCAAAATGCATTAGGTCTCAGGTACTTTCAGAGAAATCAATGAACGGCATCTGAGAGCATAGGTTCCAGGCATATTGAGAGACAGACAATGAACTATACACTGTGGGAATTGGCCAGTGACAGTTCTGCATATCCAGAGAGCTGATACCCTCTCAATGCTGAACAGTATAGCACCCAGCAATAATTGTATATCAGCTCCAAATCTCTGCATAATATTGACTTCTTAAATGACTGTAATTTTATGTTCAAAATAGGTGTATGTAGTCGCATATGATATTACAGACCCGTGAAACCAGCGATGAACGTACTGTAGCTGTGATGTAGAGGCACAGTCTGAAGGAATGCCTAGCAGCATGCAAAATGCAAATGATCATTTGTAATATTAGCTACCAGTAGTATTATTATTTTTGAAAAAGTGTGTATTAGGTGTTTAACATTAGGCACCGCAAGCTATGTGGCTGATATGGGGCCTTAAAGCATAGGGAGTTCAACTGTGTCCAGGTTTCATCATACTGACCATGGTTACAGTAAGTAAATCATGAAATTTACTGTATCTCTATAGAACTATTGCCCGCCAAAAGCTAGGTACACACTACAGGGTTTTCGTCCAATAATTGGCTCAACCAGCCGACATACGACCGCTCATTCAAAAGTCAGGTCAGTGTGTGTAGTGACACAATGGTCGAAAGTCTGCCTAAATGGACGATTGTCGCCTCATTTGGTTGGTCGTACCGTTAAATATTTTCGTTACAATCTCATTTCCATTGTGTAGTGTGTATAAACTACCGACCGATCCACGACGAAATTGCAATCATTGCTCACAACAACATGGCTGTAAAAAGTCGCTAAAGGGACGTCCGCTCTTCCCTTTATCGTCTAAAACAAGGCTAGTGTGTATGCAGTCCATGGACCGAGCGATCGGACCATCGATGTAAAATCGATGTGCATAAAAAGTTGGTGGAAAATTCTGTAGTGTGTACCCAGCTTTAGAAATAGTCATGCTCACTTTCAGCTGTCACATTTATGTTGTTGGTTCTCAAGCTACACTGCCATTAATTAGTGTTGTCACTGGCACTCGATCTGCTTGTCAAAACATTACTTACAAGCAATTCCAAGTAGTGTTTTGAAGCACTCAGTGACCACGCTAGTCTGTGAGCCAAATCTCTAGCAGCTGCAATTTGACAGGGAGAAGTGTGGCCATTTCTTGGGGTTGCCAGGTGATTAGTTCATTGTATGCTGTCTATTGTATACCGCAGGGAGCTGCAATCAGTAAATAGAGGCACACATCATTAGTTTGATGTGGTGCCCGTACATGTCTAGTTACACCCATGGGACCCATTGCAATTCTATATGAAAGTAAGGTAAAGTAATATTATTTAATGCTCAGATTTCTAGAGTTTATATACCTCCATCTCTCTTGGAGTTATGAAGGCTGTGAGGTGGATTGTACAGGACTCTGAGGAAGGGGGAGGGGAACTTGGTTAAACATCACATTTGTGGAATTACAATTAGTCTTATGCTGTTTGTTAAACTTAATTAATAAATATGTTTACTGCAATGCTAATGTTGCTAATGTTTGCAAAATCTGCATTTCAATCCTCTGAGATGGATGCATTTGTGCTCCAAGTATACGTAGGCAAAAATGCAGGTTAAAAGAGTATTTATGTGTATATCATCATCATCATCATCATCACCATTTATTTATATAGCGCCACTGATTTCGCAGCGCTGTACAGAGAACTCATTCACATCAGTCCCTGCCCCATTGGAGCTTACAGTCTAAATTCCCTAACATACACACTCACACTGAGAGAGACTAGGGTCAATTTTTGATAGCAGCCAATTAACCTACTAGTATGTTTTTTTGGAGTGTGGGAGGAAACCGGAGCCCCTGGAGGAAACCCACGTAAACACAGGGAGAACATACAAACTCCACACAGATAAGGCCATGGTCGGGAATTGAACTCATGACCCCAGTGCTGTGAGGCAGAAGTGCTAACCACTAGGCCACTGTGCTGCCCTGTGTATATATTGAGTTGCACACCATCATGCTTCTGAAAAAATCTTGGCTAGTCCAGTTCCATTAGGCCTGAGTTTCTGGTTGATTAAACAATATTCCAATATCCCAATATAAGAAATCACTTCTCAGACATCTTAATAATGCAGCTAAAACTGTGATACCTGTTCACTGGAGATGCCCTGTTACCCCTACTCTTAAGGAGCGGATAACAGGAATTGATTTTTCACATGGCGATGGATGAGCTCTCCTTATCCAGTACTGACCAATACACAATTTATGTCTCCACCTAGGCTAGTTGGTTGGAATTCAGACTGCCCACAGTTTTGTTCCCTACTTGTGGTGTGAGACCAAAATAGAAAAGGCAATGTTGTCTGGTCCTGTGACGTGTTTGGGTTGGGCTGTAGGCTTGAGTTCTTAATAGAATCCAATGTTTCTTCACTACTACATCTTGTGTTCTCTCTTACATCATCTGTATTGATTTGAGGCTTTACTATTCCGAGGATCATCCCTCCACTCTTCTTTTTTCCTCCCCCTTCTCCCAATTTACTTTTTTTTTTACTTACTGCTTTTAGAAGACTGCACTGTACAGAGAGAGTCTATGTTTGCTTTGACTTTATGGTTGGTACTTTTGTTGTATCGATGCTGTGTTTTTGTCTTGAATCTGTATCTTGTCTTCAATAAAAATAGATTATACAAAAAAAGATACACAAATATAAATAAAATGGTCCATGGTAAGGAGGGTCTTGAAGTAGAACGAGGCCCAGAAAGGAAGTTACGAGCAGGCTGGTGAGTGAGGACGTTTTGAGCATCAGTGAGGTTGGTTGCTTAGAAGGAGGCATAAAGAGGTTGGGATGTTAGAAGTCCTATAGTTGTAAGGGGTGCATCAGTAGGAGTAATGTGGTTTAATAAATGCCTTGCGCTTCCTGAGGGAGCTGATCCTGGGTGAACATTGCTTGCCACATTTGATTGTGGGGGCATGAAGGGATTTTACCTAAATTTCCTCTTAGCTGGGTCTAGATTGGCAAATTGGTGCATGGAGGTTTTTAGGGTGTTCTGGATTTGACTCTACCCTTTCCTGTGTAGCCGCAATATGCCCGCTTTGTTTTGTCACAATTACAGAAATGTACAAGCAAAAGTATTAAACTTTTGGAGCTTTTGTTTTACAGGTAGGTGCAGAAAGCATCCACAACAAGTTTCAGTATTGGGACATTCCTACATTCATCGGGCCTCTAGATGCCCAAGTGCAGAAGTATTGGCAAACTGTCACGGGCACTAGGAGTCTTTACCCAGGTATCACCAGATGATGGACTTACCAGAGCAGTATAGGTGGTAATATGGTACTCTGGTAGCGGGGTGATAACGGAACAGGAGACAGCAGATGGTAAGAGAATGCTCGTGGAAAGTCTATGACTAGCAGCACTGGTAATATATAGATAACTGTACACGAGGAACTGGATGGACAAGGAAACGTGAGGGTAGTCAGTGGTCTGCGGATAGCAAGTTGTACCACTGCTATAGTGAGGAGGAATGTCCAGAAGTAACGAGGAGGTGATGAGAGTCAGCGGTCTGCGTACAGCAAGCGGTACCGCTGTCTAGGTGAGGAAATGGAATACAGGTGAAGGTATCCGGGAAGTCAGTGGTCTGCGTTAGCAAGTTGTACCACTGCTATGTAAAAGGATACAGGAAACTGGTGATTCAGGAAACAGGGAACAGTGGTCTGCCTCTAGCAAGTTGTACCACTGAAATATATCTGTGAGGAGGAGCACGGGGAGGTAAATGCAATGCAGAGTATACACAGGCACACTGAACTTGATCCCACGATGATATGCACAAAATAGTAATAACTGAACAGCACTGCACAATTATACAAAGTCACAAGAACTATCCAGGCTAAAGGTAACACAGTCAAATGATGGCAATAGTCTCAGCGGATAGGAAACTCCAAAGGAGAACAACTCAGTCCAGCAAGATATGCAATACACCAGCACAGTCAATGAGAAGTATGCATACCGTGGTTCAGGAGAGCAGGCTGTCAGACAGAAGTGCAGGGATACCTGAACGGCTGGAGGCCGGCAGGATACGAAGTCCCAGGGGGGTGGAAGCGATAATCAAGTAGGTGCAGCGCACAGGTAGGTAGACCAGCAGGGATGGAAACAATACTCAGGAAGCAGTAGTATATAGAACTGGAGACCTGGAGAACACTGAAGAGTAGAGATGGTCTAGCCGAGATGAAAGCAGCGGAGCGTTGATCCAATGCAGACAGGCGAGTTGACACAAGCAGGAACACTGTAGAAGCACGGAGAGCGGATCAGCTGGCTGCAGACACGAGGAGTACTGGAGGGTTGCGATGAGAAGGGCACTGCAGATACACGGAGGCAGCGGATAGGAATCAGCTGGTGCAGTCACGATGAAACACGGGAGAGTTGAAGTGAGCAGGATACTGTAGATACACAGAGGCAGCGGATAGGAATCAGCTGGTGCAATAACGATGAAACACGGGAGAGTTGAAGTGGTCTGGAAACTGTAGAAGCACGGAGGCAGCGGGTAGGAATCAGCTGGTGCAGTAACGATGAAACACAGGAGAGTTGAAGTGGTCTGGAAACTGTAGAAGCACGGAGGCAGCGGATAGGAATCAGCTGGTGCAGTAACGATGAAACACGGAAGAGTTGAAGTGAGCTGGAAACTGTAGAAGCACTGAGGCAGCGGATAGGAATCAGCTGGTGCAGTAACGATGAAACACGGAAGAGTTGAAGTGAGCTGGAAACTGTAGAAGCACTGAGGCAGCGGATAGGAATCAGCTGGTGCAGTAACGATGAAACACGGAAGAGTTGAAGTGAGCTGGAAACTGTAGAAGCACTGAGGCAGCGGATAGGAATCAGCTGGTGCAGTAACGATGAAACACGGAAGAGTTGAAGTGAGCTGGAAACTGTAGAAGCACTGAGGCAGCGGATAGGAATCAGCTGGTGCAGTAACGATGAAACACGGAAGAGTTGAAGTGAGCTGGAAACTGTAGAAGCATGGAGGCAGCGGATAGGAATCAGCTGATGCAGTAACGATGAAACACGGAAGAGTTGAAGTGAGCTGGAAACTGTAGATGCACGGAGGCAGCTGATAGGAATCAGCTGGTGCAGTCACGATGAAACACAGGAGAGTTGAAGTGGTCTGGAAACCACAAACGAACAACAGGAATCAGCAGGAGCTGAACACGAGGAAACACAGGAACACCTTCAGAGGCTCATGGGGAATGAGACTCCAAGATCAGGCAACGAGGTATTGACCTCACGTGCTTTAAATAGGGAGTGTTGCCTGATCAGCCAATTAACTAAAAGGAACATGTACTGAAGGTTTGAAAGGGCTGCACATGCGCAGACCCTCAGGATGGTGGACGGCCACGGTTCCTAAACACACGAGAAGTAGCACTCACAGTCCGGTGAGTGACACAAACATGACACATTGGTACAGGAAAGATAGTGGACAGTTATCCGATCAAGGTTTGAGAATATTGGGTGAGTTCATATTTGGCGTTTTAAAGGAGTTATAAGGGTCACAGCGGGATCTTAAGGAGGCGGGCTGCAGTTCGGGGCGGAGGAACCTAGCATTGTCGGAAAAGCACTGCAATCAGCAGCCATGGACAGGCGCAAGTGTCGGCTAGGGGGATACCCTCCTTTGAAAGTGTGGTAGATATGCTCAATACCACCCTTATGTCCTATAAGAAGCCAGGATAAAGGGGGGTGGGATTTCAAGGGTCTGGAAGCACCAGGGGGAACATTGAGGGCCCCCTATTATTGGTTGTGATGTATCGGTGATGGCTGAAGCTGATGGATGCATTGCTTTTCTTGCCACCTTGGCAAAAGATTGTTTTTAAAATAAAGCTGTGAACTCTATTTTTCCCCACAAAACAATTCTTGTGTCTTTATTTCAAGGGAAAGGGTGGGGGGGGGGGGGTAATAAGGAAGGGGGGCATCAACTTTGTCACTCACCGGACTGTGAGTGCTTCTTCCCGTATATTTAGGAACCGTGGCCGTCCTCCATCCTGAGGGTCTGCGCATGCGCAGCCCTTTCAAACCCTTCAGTACCTGTTCCTTTAACTTAATTGGCAGATCAGGCAACACTCCCTATATTAAGCACCTGTGGTCAATACCACGTGGCCTGATCTTGGAGTCTCATTCCCCATGAGCCTCTGAAGGTGTTCCTGTGTTTCCTCGTGTATTCAGCGCTGCTGATTCCTGTGGTTTCCAGACCACTTCTACTCCTGTGGTTTCCAGACCACTTCAACCCTCCTGTGCTTCATCGTGACTGTTAGCTGATTCCTATCCGCTGCCTCCGTGCACTACAGTCTTCCAACCACTTCAACTCGCCTGTGTTTCATCGTGACTGTTTGGCTGATTCCTATCTGCTGCCTCCGTGCGCTTCAGTCTTCAGCTCACCTCATCTCTCCCGTGTTTCCTCGAGACTGCTACAACTGATTTCTATCCGCTGCTCTCCGTGCTCAACAGTTCCAGCTCAGCTCTGCTCTCCCGTGTTTCATCGTGGCTGCACCTGCTGGTTGCTATCCGCTACCTCCGTGTACCTGCAGAGTCCTGCTGACTGCTACTCCTCAGTTCTACTCGTGTCTACAACAGCTGATCCGCTTTCCGTGCTTCTCAGTGTTCCTGCTGGTCTCTACTCGCCAGTCTGCATCGGATCTGCGCCTCACTGCTTTCATCTCGTCTAGACCATCGCTACTCTTCAGGGTCCTCCAGGAGTCCAGTTCTACATACTACTGCTTCCTGAGTATTTGTTCCCCTGCTGGTCTACCTACCTGTGCGCTGCACCTACTTGATTACCGCTTCACCCTTCAGGGACTTCGCATCCTGCCGGCCTCCAGCCGTTCAGGTATCTCTGCACTCCTGTCTGACAGCCTGCTCCTGAATCACGGTATGCATACTTCTCATTGACTGTGCTGGTGTATTGCATATCTTGCTGGGCTGAGTTTGTTCTCCTCTGGAGTTTACTATCCGCTGGGACTATTACCATCATTGACTGTGTTAGCTTTTGCCCGGATAGTTTCAGTGACTTTCTATTATTGCAGTGCTGTTCAGTCATTACTATATTGTGCATGTTATTGTGGATCAAGTTTAAGGTGCCCGTGTATCCTCTGTATTGCAGTCTCTCCCCGTGCTCCTCCTCACATATATATTCAGTGGTACAACTTGCTAGTGGCAGACCACTGATCCCTGTTTCCTGTGTCACCTGTTCCAGTATCCTCTCACATAGCAGTGGTACAACTTGCTAACGCAGACCACTGACTCCCCGGATACCTCCACTTGGATTCCATTCCTTCACTCAGACAGCGGTACAACTTGCTATCCGCAGACCACTGACTCTCATCACCTCCTCGTTTCTGTTGGATATTCCTCCTCACTATAGCAGTGGTACAACTTGCTACCGCAGACCACTGACTACCCTCACGTGTCCTTTGTCCATACAGTTCCTCGTGTATTACTACATCCATATTACCAGTGCTGCTAGTCATAGACTTTCCTGAGCATCTCTATCATCTGCTATTTCCTGTTCCGTGATCACCCTGCTACCAGAGTACCATATTACCATCTATACTGCTCTGGTAAGCCTATCACCTGGTGATCCCTGGGTAAAGACTCCTAGTGCCCGTGACAGTAAGATCAGGCCATGACAGACCCAGATACGGAACCTACAGCCAAAGAGATGCTGCAGCATCTGGTCACCCGTGTGGAGCAACAGGAAGCTCGCCAACAGCTGTTACTTCAATGCTACCAGACGTTAGCCTCCCAAGGACCATTTGGACAGCCTGTTACAGCTAATGTTGAAGCTCCTGTGCTTTCCTCCGTTTCCCCAGTGCCATCCCAGGTGTCTACAGCTCCCACGCTTCACCTGCCTACTCCGTCAAAGTACGATGGAGACCCCAAAACTTGTAGGGGTTTTCTTAACCAATGCTCAGTTCATTTTGAGCTCCAACCTCAAAATTTTTCTACCCACCGTTCCAGAGTGGCCTATCTTATCTCATTGTTTTCTGGACAAGCTCTGGCTTGGGCCTCCCCTCTGTGGGAGAGAAACGATCCTGTATTACAAGATAGTGCCAAATTCATTTCTATGTTCCGAAGTGTGTTCGATGAACCAGGTCGTGTGACCTCCGCTGCTTCCAGCATTCTTCGTTTACGTCAAGGTTCTCATACAGTAGGCCAGTACGTCAATCAATTTAGGATATTAGCCTCTGAACTTCAGTGGAACACTGAAGCATTAATTGCCGCAGAGAATCTGAGAAAACAACTTCGGTTAAAGCACCTCTTCGCTCAACCCCTCAGTTTCGTCCAGCTTCACCTTCCGTGATTCCCATGGAGATAGGACGTTCCAAATTATCTGTAGAAGAGAGGAAACGAAGAGTAAAGAATAGACTTTGTATCTATTGTGCTGATTCCACACATATGCTCAGTTCTTGCCCTAAGAAATCGGGAAATGCCAGGCCCTAACTAGTTCTGGAGAGGTGAAGTTAGGGTCCCTGGAGTCCTCTCCATCTTCTATGAAATTTAAAGTCTGCGCTTTTGATGTTACGATTTCCTTTGCTACCAAATCCTTTGAGTCTCAGGCACTGATTGATTCTGGAGCAGCAGGAAATTTCATTTCTAAATCCCTAGTGAACCAATGGTCCCTACCAGTGATTACTTTGAAAACACCGATTACTGTGACTGCTATAGATGGATCACGTCTCATCAATGGTCTCATCACTCAGAGTACGTCTCCAGTAACACTTCAGATTGGTGTGCTACACCATGAAGAGATCTCGTTTTTAATTCTTCCAGTTACGACAAGTCCGATTGTCTTAGGCCTTCCATGGCTTCAATGTCATTCTCCCCAGATTGACTGGCACACTCCTCAAGTTACGTCTTGGGGAGCTGAATGTCATCATCGTTGTCTTTCTCAAGTCATTCCTCTTAAAGTACAGCAATCTTCTATCTCATCTTCCTCACCGGGACTCCCTCCTCAGTATGCTTCATTTGCCGATGTTTTTGATAAAGCTCAGTCTAAACGTCTTCCTCCTCATCGTTCTTGGGATTGTCCGATCGATCTTCTACCTGGCAAGACTCCTCCTAGGGGTCGGGTCTATCCACTTTTGTTACCTGAAACTCAAGCCACATCTGAGTACATCCAGGAGAATCTCCAGCGAGGGTTTATTCGACCTTCCACCTCTCCCGCTGGAGCCGGATTCTTCTTCGTAAAAAAGAAGGATGGATCACTACGCCCCTGCATAGATTTTCGTGGACTCAATGCCATTACTATTAGGAATCGGTATCCCATTCCGTTGATCACTGAGTTATTTGATCGCATCAAGGGAGCTCGGATCTTTACCAAGTTGGATCTTCGTGGTGCCTATAATTTAATTAGAATCCGTCCCGGTGACGAATGGAAGACAGCGTTCAACACCAGAGATGGGCATTATGAATATCTAGTAATGCCGTTCGGGTTGTGCAATGCCCCCGCTGTTTTCCAAGGCTTCGTTAATGAGATCTTTCGGGACTTATTATATGTATGTGTCGTTGTCTACCTGGACGACATATTGATCTTCTCACAGGACCTGCCTTCTCATCACCAACATGTGGCAGAGGTCCTTTCCAGACTCCGGAAAAATTCATTATTCTGTAAACTAGAAAAATGTTCATTCGAGTTGCCCAAGATTCCATTTTTGGGGTATATTGTTTCCGGAGTTGGCCTGAAGATGGATCCAGACAAGGTGAATGCTGTATTACATTGGCCCCAGCCAACTACTCTTCGTGCTATCCAGCGTTTTTTAGGTTTCGCCAATTACTATAGACGCTTCATTCAAGACTTCTCGTCCATTGCATCTCCTATTGTGGCCCTGACTCGTAAAGGGGCCAATACTAAGCAATGGTCATCCGAGGCCCTCCAAGCCTTTCAAATTCTTAAAGAGTCCTTCTCCTCTGCTCCCATTCTTCGACAGCCTGATGTGACACTTCCCTTCTTCCTAGAAGTAGATGCCTCTAATGTGGGCTTAGGAGCCATTCTCTCCCAACGCTCGGAGCAACAAAAATTCCATCCTTGTGCCTTTTACTCTCGGGGTCTCCTGCCTGCAGAGAAAAATTACACGATCGGGGACAAGGAGTTGCTGGCTATCAAAGTTGCATTAGAGGAGTGGAGATACTTATTGGAAGGAGCTCGTCACCCGGTGACGATTTTCACAGATCATAAGAACCTGTCATACCTACAGTCTGCCCAATGTTTGAATCCTCGTCAAGCAAGATGGTCTCTTTTCTTTTCCCGTTTCGAATTAATCATAACCTTCAAACCAGCTGCCAAGAACAAGAAAGCTGACGCTCTATCTCGAGCTTTTGTGACGTCCTCTGATGTTGAAGAGGTTTCCAACCATTCTATATTAGACCCCAAATGTATCTCGCTGGCTGCTTCGTCCACCAAAGTGCTACCATTTGGGAAGACCCTCGTGCCTCCTACTCTGAGGAGGAAAATCCTTTCGTGGTTCCATTCTTCTTGGTTTTCTGGACATGCTGGTGAACGCAAGACCTTTGAGATTCTCTCTCGAAGTTACTGGTGGCCCTCGATGAGGAGAGACATCAAAGAGTTTGTTGCTTCCTGTGAATTGTGTTCTCAGTTTAAATCCTCCCGCAGAACTCCAGCGGGGTTGCTGCAACCACTACCCATTCCGTCCAAGCCCTGGACCCATATTAGTATGGACTTTGTTACTGATCTGCCATCTAGTAAAAATTGTAATACTATTTGGGTAGTGGTAGACAGATTTTCGAAGATGGCTCATTTTGTCCCTTTGTCTGGTTTGCCTTCCTCGTCTACTCTGGCTGAACATTTCGTTAAAGAAATCTTTCGTATCCATGGATGTCCGTCTGAGATTGTGTCAGATAGAGGAGTACAATTCGTTTCCAGATTCTGGCGGGCCCTTTGTAAAACCTTGGGCATACGATTAGCACTCTCATCTTCTTACCATCCGCAATCAAACGGACAAACTGAACGGGTCAATCAAGATCTCGAGACCTTTATAAGGATGTTCTCATCAGCCAATCAAGACAACTGGATAGAATTGCTTCCTTGGGCTGAATTCGCCCATAACAATATGTACCATGAGTCATCGTCCAAAACTCCATTCTTTGTGGTTTACGGTCACCATCCGTCTTTTCCGGAATTTTCTGCCCTCCCTCCCACCCAAGTTCCTGCTGTAGAGACTGTTTGTCAGACCTTCAAAAATATCTGGTCTCAGGTCAAAACCTGTTTAAAGAAGACATCTGCCAAATATAAGTCTTTCGCAGATAAGAAGAGGCGGGCTATTCCACCACTAAAAATTGGAGATCGTGTCTGGTTATCTACCAAAAATATTCGTTTGAAGGTCCCATCTATGAAATTCGCTCCTCGTTTTATTGGTCCATATAGTATCATTCAAGTAATAAATCCAGTTTGTGTGAAACTTCTACTTCCTAAGAATCTTCGTATTTCCAATGCCTTCCATGTGTCCTTGCTCAAACCTCTCATCATCAACCGTTTCTCGACTCCTCCTTCAGCACCTCAGCCAGTTCAAGTTCATCAGGAGGAAGATTTCGAGATTACTCAGGTATTGGACGCAAAAATTTCGCGAGGAGTTCTCCGTTTCCTCGTTCATTGGAAGGGCTTTGGTCCTGAGGAGCGTTCATGGATCAAAGCTGAAGATCTCAACGCCCCAGCTCTTCTTAAGAAGTTTTATTCCAAAAATCCGGACAAGCCCGGTTCCAGGCGTTCTGTGCCCACCTTTAAAAGGGGGGGTACTGTCACTCACCGGACTGTGAGTGCTTCTTCCCGTATATTTAGGAACCGTGGCCGTCCTCCATCCTGAGGGTCTGCGCATGCGCAGCCCTTTCAAACCCTTCAGTACCTGTTCCTTTAACTTAATTGGCAGATCAGGCAACACTCCCTATATTAAGCACCTGTGGTCAATACCACGTGGCCTGATCTTGGAGTCTCATTCCCCATGAGCCTCTGAAGGTGTTCCTGTGTTTCCTCGTGTATTCAGCGCTGCTGATTCCTGTGGTTTCCAGACCACTTCTACTCCTGTGGTTTCCAGACCACTTCAACCCTCCTGTGCTTCATCGTGACTGTTAGCTGATTCCTATCCGCTGCCTCCGTGCACTACAGTCTTCCAACCACTTCAACTCGCCTGTGTTTCATCGTGACTGTTTGGCTGATTCCTATCTGCTGCCTCCGTGTGCTTCAGTCTTCAGCTCACCTCATCTCTCCCGTGTTTCCTCGAGACTGCTACAACTGATTTCTATCCGCTGCTCTCCGTGCTCAACAGTTCCAGCTCAGCTCTGCTCTCCCGTGTTTCATCGTGGCTGCACCTGCTGGTTGCTATCCGCTACCTCCGTGTACCTGCAGAGTCCTGCTGACTGCTACTCCTCAGTTCTACTCGTGTCTACAACAGCTGATCCGCTTTCCGTGCTTCTCAGTGTTCCTGCTGGTCTCTACTCGCCAGTCTGCATCGGATCTGCGCCTCACTGCTTTCATCTCGTCTAGACCATCGCTACTCTTCAGGGTCCTCCAGGAGTCCAGTTCTACATACTACTGCTTCCTGAGTATTTGTTCCCCTGCTGGTCTACCTACCTGTGCGCTGCACCTACTTGATTACCGCTTCACCCTTCAGGGACTTCGCATCCTGCCGGCCTCCAGCCGTTCAGGTATCTCTGCACTCCTGTCTGACAGCCTGCTCCTGAACCACGGTATGCATACTTCTCATTGACTGTGCTGGTGTATTGCATATCTTGCTGGGCTGAGTTTGTTCTCCTCTGGAGTTTACTATCCGCTGGGACTATTACCATCATTGACTGTGTTAGCTTTTGCCCGGATAGTTTCAGTGACTTTCTATTATTGCAGTGCTGTTCAGTCATTACTATATTGTGCATGTTATTGTGGATCAAGTTTAAGGTGCCTGTGTATCCTCTGTATTGCAGTCTCTCCCCGTGCTCCTCCTCACATATATATTCAGTGGTACAACTTGCTAGTGGCAGACCACTGATCCCTGTTTCCTGTGTCACCTGTTCCAGTATCCTCTCACATAGCAGTGGTACAACTTGCTAACGCAGACCACTGACTCCCCGGATACCTCCACTTGGATTCCATTCCTTCACTCAGACAGCGGTACAACTTGCTATCCGCAGACCGCTGACTCTCATCACCTCCTCGTTTCTGTTGGACATTCCTCCTCACTATAGCAGTGGTACAACTTGCTACCGCAGACCACTGACTACCCTCACGTGTCCTTTGTCCATACAGTTCCTCGTGTATTACTACATCCATATTACCAGTGCTGCTAGTCATAGACTTTCCTGAGCATCTCTATCATCTGCTATTTCCTGTTCCGTGATCACCCTGCTACCAGAGTACCATATTACCATCTATACTGCTCTGGTAAGCCTATCACCTGGTGATCCCTGGGTAAAGACTCCTAGTGCCCGTGACAAGCTTTTAGGCAGTTTAAGAAAACAGAGGTCTGACTTAGACCGAAAAGATGATAAACGCAGAGGCTGTACCAGCCCTGCATGTATTGAAGCGGAATGGACTGGGATAGCAAGTGTGAAACAGAGGTAGAGCTGTGTTAAAGTAATAATTAAATTTCTTCAGCAAAAGAAACTTTAAGAATGAAATGATATCATTGTTTATTTACAAAAGAAAAGCTTGCGCTGTGATAATATCACTCTCATTTTCAGTGTCTGAAAACTCTGGTCTTCCACAGACCATACAGTTACTTTTAGTACCAACCAAAGTAGGTTGTACTACAATTTACAAATGTCATATTACAATTGGCTGAGAAGGTGTATAGGCGTATCTTGATCCTTTTGGCTTCCCTGGATTCAATGGAGACTTTTGAGAAATTCTTGCAACTCTTTGTTCACCATCTCTGATTAGAAACATCTGTTCTTTGAATTAACTCCTGCATTCCTGTTCATATCCTTCTCATCAGCTCACATGCAAGGATCCATAATACGTAATAAAACCACATCAAATATAAATGATATACTAAAATAAGATAAAACAATGTAAATATTTTCATGTTAATAAATTGGCTTCATCCAAAATAAAATATCTTTGACAGCTGAAACAAGGGAAGCAAATGAAAGAAAGTTGGGAAGAGTTGCAGGGTTAGACAAAAGAGTAAGGAGGTTTAAATAAGGGAACACATGGGTATACATTAAATTTGTTTTCAGAATTTCTACCCACCCATGCCAGAGATGGTTATAAGCTGTATTGTATGTTAACATGTACTTTATTTGCAGACGAGGCACAACAAGGCAGAAAAGCACTGCAATCAGCAGCCATGGGATGGTGCAAGTGTCGGCAAATACAAAAATCTGCTGTTTTTCATTTTTAGATCAAATTGGAATCTTCTTTCCTGCAGTAGTTTAACTGGAAATGTCAACTAGGTAATGTAAATAGACAGCCGAGACTTGAAATAAATATCACTGGCTATATTATATAAGTATCAGTTGGAGGGGTAAATACGCAAGCAGCCAATCAGAAGCGGCTAGTGAATGCTGCTTATAGTCATCATCATCATCATCATTGTATATGGATGCATCAGCGCTCCAGCACTGGCAAGAGATCGACCTCCTAGAAGATGCATATATGTGGAGGTGCCCACGTCTAATTGTGTTGCAAATACATGAACATGCCTCACTGTACTCAGCCTACATTTGCCCATCCCTGCCCATTCCTGTTATGCCTCTCCAGACATAAGATGACACAAAACAACCATATGGCAAAACTATATCCAGGAACATGCGCACACATTTTTGTTGCTCACGCTCAGTACGGGAATGGACATTCATATTACTCTAAATGAGTAAGTACTGTGCCACAATTGCACAGGTAAGTACATGGATTTGTGGCCCAAGATGGTGGTATCTGCAAGGGTACAAGCTTGTGTCTGCTGGGAAGCTATGGAGATTGAGGGCCTTGCTGACTGCAAACTACGACAAGAATGTGGCTATGTGAAAATCAGAGGGGAGAGCAGTGAGATGCGGTGACGGATCCAAAGATCCCTCTACCGCAATGCTCTCCCCATAGGAGCAGAGCTGAGGCCTCTTCTCAGGTCCTGATCAAGGGTACAGGTCACCCTAGGCAAATACACTTGTATCCTCACCTTCTACAGCAAGTTAATACATGGAAAAAATTAACTCGTCCTTATTTTAAAATCCGTCTTCCTTCACCCCAAACCCCATCAATGTTTATGTTCCATTGTTTTCAAAGCTAAACTCAACTTGTCTTTTTAAAAACATCATGGAAATCTTTGTCGCTCATTTATATTTCATTAAAATCAGAACGGAGGCATGAACGAGCACTACTGAGGGTGAAGATGAGGAGGGGAGGGGCTGTCATGCCTGTGCCTGATGCCATCCTTATCTCTCCGAATTGCTTATCCTCAAGCGCCCACCAGACGGTGATTCATTGACTTCAGCCTTTACCATGGGAATATGTCAAGATTAAATCCTTGCTACATTTTTCTTTTATGTTTTAACTATTCTCTTATATTTTAAAATAAATTTCAGTTTGCACCGCTCTCTGTCACAATTTTGTACCCCAAAAATATCCCCCCACAAAAGCCTCGCCCTAGGCTGCATCTATCTCTTTTTTTGGGATAATCATTACTTGCAAACTAAGCATCGCCTAGATACACTTGCATTTTTATGGCAGCAGCTACAAGAATAAGGAATTGAGTGTGCTTCTTCAAGTGCTCTTAGCGGAGAAATTATAGCACTAGTACAAATACAAGTCGACATTATTTGTGTTTCATAAATAAGACTTGGGTATGATGCAGAGGGAGTAATATGCCGGTTTGTGTGACACTGCTCTGCACATGCCCAAAAAGTGGGCACACACATATGTGCCTATGCAGATTGCTGTGATTTTGGCACAACTACTAGTGCCAGGAGAGGTGGGATGGGGGAGGGAAGGTCCAAGCTCTATTGGTCAAGTGCAGGTACAAATAGCGAATGGTGATGGTAGCCAGCCACTTGCAGTTGGAGGGTTGCCACTTCTAAGTGTCCACTTCTGCATCAGAAGTTTTGGGTTTTGTTATGCAATCTATTGTACCACATTTAAGGGCATATTCAATTGTTGGCGTTACAGTCTAAAGTAACGCGCCCCGCGCACTATTACCGTCATTACGGTACTTTTCATCTGGATTTCAGCTTGCGGCTCAGGGAGCTGCGAGCTGAAATCCGGCTGTAGTTACCGTAATAACGGTAATACTTTTTCCGTGGCCGAAAAAGTCAACAATTGAATATGCCCCTTAATGTTGTGTTCATAGATTGCCACTGTTTGAACACAATTTGTGAGTGCCTTTAAAAGAGGAATATTTTTACAAGGCTTACTTGTTTAAGGAGCAAACTGTACATCACTGGCTTTATGATTTTTGGGGACAGACTTGCAGTTTATGCTCTTGAATTGTATATGACATAGAAGTGAAAAGTAAACTTTACTCTGCTTCTACTAAAGGCCAAGTCAGTGTGCACAGAAGGAAGAACTATTGTGTGTTCTGGCGAAATACACTTGTATCCTATGGCCTTAACTCTGCCTACACACTCTCACACATGTCACAGCCTATACCAATCGCCATTAATCATATAAATGTGGTCGCTCACTGAGACATTTGTGCACTGATGTTTCTTGGAATTAAAGGGTTATACAATACTGTTCTGAACAAATGTTAGTTAAAAAAAACAATTGTGAAGCAGTGAAGTGGTTAAGCACTTTGCGACAGGGTTGTATGCTATCCTCCAGCTAAGAATCTGACAGCTTAACGAATAGCTCTGGATGGTAATTAGCAATAGAGATGCTAATAATGAAATCTATTACAAGCACAACTGCAGAGAGAGAGAGAGAGAGAGAGAGAGAGAGAGAGAGAGAGAGCATGCCAGGGGAGGGGAGGGGTGGTGGTGGAATGATAGGGGAAAAGTATAGGAGAAGGGGGGCATAATGGTAGAGATGAGAGGCGCATAGGTAAACCCCAAAGGAATATGATTCAGACTCAGATATAGAAAAAAATATTTAAAGTATAAAAATACATTTATGAAGTGTAAAATTCCGAACAAAGAATACATGAAATATCATCATACAGAAATAGCATATTGCAGAATTTCCTCTGCCTTTGTCTCTTCTGTGGTCAGCTGTAGCGGTATATTTACTAAACTGCATGTTTGAAAAAGTGGAGATGTTGCCTATAGCAACCAGATTCTAGCGGTCCTTTTGTAGTATGTACTAAATAAATGATAACTAGAATCTGATTGGTTGCTATAGGCACCATCTCCACTTTTTTAAACTCGCAGTTTAGTAAATATACCCCTTAGTCTTTTTGTTATTCAATGAAAATCTTGTGTGGAAAACAGTAAACATTAAAATAAATTCCCTTTTCACATTTATATAGCGGCAGCATATCCGTCAGCGCTATTTGCTGTCCTAGGCTTAGAAAGTAGACACAGCACATGGAACCATAACTAGTGGTCAGCAGAGGGCCCAGATATTTCTGTGTGCCAGGACCCTACAAAATAGAGCCGATGGTGAGGGCCCAGGGGAGCACTACTGCAATATATGTGTGCTTTGATGTTAATGCCGTCATGGGGATGTGTTCCCCGGGTGCAGGCGTACAACCTGCAATAGGGATCTTCATCCCTTCACAAATAGAGCCCTATGTACTGGAAGCTTGTATATAAATGTGCAGTATATGTTTAACTGCATATTTAAGATAAAGTAAACCGTTACTGAAGCTCTGAAGTACTGGCATGACATTTATCTGTCTATCCTCCTCTCCTGGTCATACTAATTGTTGCTGCCAGATTAATTCAATTCACCTCATCTGCACTTGTGCAGTACAGATCCCTTCACTGACTTGCAGTTTCCATCTGCCATATCTTAAAAACAAGAGCTTCTTTCAACATGCTACTTTAAATTGCATACCGTGGATGCCATTTTTCCCCTTCACAAATACCTCCATTAGCTTACACTAACTTATCTAAAATAGAGACTCTGAGACATTGTAAAGTGGCTAAATAGATCCCTAACTGCTTGGCCAGTGCTAATCCTGGCATCAGACTGATTGCACCCCCTTTAAACTCACAGTGCCGTGCCCTCACCAAGCAGGTCAAGGGATCCCCCTCACTAAAGGACCAAGAGTTACAGTTACCTCGAAGGGGGCAGTGACCTGTGGCCAATAAGCAATAGCGTTGTATGTATCAGCCGTTGATCGCAGTGCCTTCCTTCCAACTGTGCCTGCTCTGTGATGATGGAAGAAAACCATGGGCTAAAACAGTCACTTAAACAACTAAACCACCACCTGGTGCGGGTGGGTGGGATCTTGTGAAGGAGAATGAGGCAGACAGGAAGTGAGAGAGAACCTATGAAGAAATCCAGGATACTCCCACAAGACAGCCATTGGTCAGCCTGAAACTGAATTATTAATTCATGCAGGTAAGTGTGAGATTACAGAGGCCATTTAAGTGCTTTCTTCTATAGGGACTCTCTTGTCATAGTACACAAATAACTGCAGGGGCAGGGGGGCATCTGCCCCCAGAGCCGGTCCCATAGTGGGCTAACGACTTGAGCTGGGTCACTGGGCCATCTGCATTTTTTTGCCTTTAAAATGTTCCTAATAGGCTGCAGAGTCGAGTCTTGCCCCCCGGGCTGAATTTGCCAGCCCTCACCCGAATAAGGCTTTGTACACACTGGAGAATTTTCCAAACAATCTGTTATCTACAACGATTGTACCTACGACTGAAGGTCTGACCAGTAGGGCGATTCATCCATACACACTACACAAGATTAACCTTCAGATCTGTGCTCTTCATCTAGTCCTCTAGTCGTTTAGAGAATGACAGCACAATATGCATTTATTCATTCATTCCTGTCACACTGATTAATTCTATAGCTATCCACATGTCCTAACGAATTTCATAATGTGCTTCTGTGACTCTGAAACTAAATATTCAGTCTCAGAATGAATGAACAAATTATTCCATCTACAGCACTCTCTACATTTAGTCACTGGGACATGCTCATTGCCGGCATCAGCTGAAAAGACCATGGGTTATATTTACTAAGAATCGAGTCTGGTGGCGGTTTGAAACCGCCACCCATCGTCGGCAGTTTAGTGGTCCAAACCGCCACATTTACCATAGGGCGGCTTGAGGTTTCGACTTAAAATGACTGGCGATGTGTGGCGGATTGAAAAAGCTAAATCGCCGGCAGTTTGGATGAAAGCGCCATCCAAAAGACAGGACAGGACAGTTTTAATACCTGCTTCTGATTGGCTTGATAACTTAAACATGCTGTTTGAACTATTTTGCCATTCAGAACATAAGAGAAAGCACCGTTGACATTTAAATTATGTTGGCAATCGTTATTTATTAAGTGCCAAAATTAATTAAATATTAACTTATGAGGGGGGGAAATTCATTATATTAAGGGGATAAAATTATTTATTATATTATTCAGACAACATGTAATGACAAATTGTGCAACATAAATAATTATATCCACATGTAACAATAAGTTAATAATATTATATATTCTCATTCCCCACATAATATAATGCTATAATAGTGTCCCTTTCAAAAAAATATATAAAAACAAATTCTCTCTTAAGTTAATATTAAATTCACTTTGTCCCTTAATCAATAAATAATGATTTTCCAAATAATTAAAATGTCAATGATGTTTCCTCTTATGTTCTGAATGGCAAGATAGATCAGACAGCAGCAGTTTGAGCAATCTCGCCACTCACAACCACCTCTTTCATTTTGGCCGTTTGGATGGCTGTTGTGCGGCGGTTTTGAAAATCCCAGTTTAGTAAATCCGGCTGTTTGTATGTTATTTCTGGCTATTTTAACGGCAGTTTGGGCTTTAGTAAATCTGGCGGTTTAGCCGAAAAGCGGCGGTTTGAGCAAACCACCCTTTAGTAAATCTGGCCTTATGACTCTGTAAACTCTATGGAGATCATGAGTGCATACACACTGCAGGATTGGAAGGTGATTGGTACGAGATTATCAAACATGCCAGCTGTCGCTCATTGTGTTAGTATACACACTAACATGATCTCTGACCAAGCGGTCGTATATCGGCTGATTGGCCCGATGACTGGCTGAAAAACCTCCAGTGTGTACCTAGACTAACTGTATACTTTTTCCATGGGTATACACAAAATTTTCTTAGAAATATTCTACCTTTCCTGCCATCGGGCTGTCACATCACATCCTCCCTATGTGCATCATATAATGTACATACATAACATATACAATACTGTGCAAAAGTTTTAGGCAGGTGTGGAAAGAATGCTTTCAAAAATAGAAGTGTTAATAGATTATTTTTATGAATTAACAAAATGAATAGTGAATGAACAGAAGAGAAATCTAAATCAAATGAATATTTGGTGTGACCACCCTTTGCCTTCAAAACAGCATTATTCCACTGATTCCTGACCTTTAATGCAGTAACTGATTCTGCATAGCTTAGCCTGAAATTGTCAAGTTTATATGAGCTTCATGGCAAGATGACAATAATGAAGTGCACTTCATTTAAAAAGTACCAGTAACAAATAAAACAGAAATCTACGGAGGAATCTTTAAGTTCTCAATCATTTATTTTTCAATCTTAAATTATATGGATGCCTAAAAATGCATTTTGAGTTATAATAAGCATTGAACAGCTCTCAATGAAGAAATATTTCCCTGCAAGCCTCCAAATATTATCTTTGCATCTCTAAAAGGCAATAGTGCCCCCTCTGGGTTAATCACATGAACTCTCCAGTGCTGACAGTTCTCCAACTAAAGTACTGGTCTGATTTGTTAAAATTCATATGAATTGATATATATATATATATATATATATATATATATATATATATATATATATATATATTTATCTACCCTAGCACTTATGTGTTTCTGTGGAGTTACTTTATTTTATGTATTTACAATATTACACTATATGTTATTTTGTTTGTTTTTATATATAAACCTGGAATTTGAGTTTACGAAGAAACCATAAAATGAAGAAAGAAGGGTGAGAGTATTCAGATCACATAATATGTAAGTATTTCTGTTTTGTCTTTGTAATCTCTAATAGTGCCAGGATTTCTTACCTTTTATGTACTATTCTAATGTTTATTTGAAATTTTTGTCTGATTTCACTTAGAGATCTGGGCTGCAATTGTTCCTGAGGATCTATTCTATTCACACTCTCTTTTTACTAAATGTCAGCTGGCTTTCAACTCTTATTGCTGAGCCTATTTACCAGTGCCAGGATAACAGTAAGAGATATTCTAATCAACATCAAAGTCTTTTTAGTTCAGTAAAATGACCTGATCTTTGCACATCCTCTGACTTAGCAGCTAGTCATTGCTTTCAGGGGGTTGATTTTTCCACTATCAAGGTGTATTTATTACAGGAAAAAATATTAATATGCGCACATAAACCTTGTAAATAAAGCATTACAATTTACAGTTGTGACCCATGGAATAAAGACAGCCCCAATGCCTCCTAACTATTAAGGCAAAAATGATATTTGAGCACTATTTTAAGAGAAAAAATATAAAGGTGTAACTAATAATGGGAGTGGTACACAAGGGATAGCAGGCAGCACATTGAAGTGAGGATTTTATTTTTGTACTGCACATGTGCATTATTATGATGGATCACTATCCCTATAATAACTGTAATGGGGATATGTAACTGTGTATGAGCTGCACATCTGAAATCAAAGCTGAGGTGGAAGAGGTGTGCTGGACACATAAAGCACAATATTACAGTATTTCTTATGCTCCGTGACACAGATGTCCATTAACCATTATAGACTGATATTACGGGGCATATTCAATTGTTGGCGCTTTCCACCGCTGAAAAAGTATTACCGTTATTACGGTAATACTAAGCCGGATTGTGAGCTGAAATCCAGCGAGAAAAATACAGTAATAACGGTATTTACGTGCACTGACATAATGACGGTAATAGTGTGCGCGCTGCGATACTTTAGGCAGTAGCGCCAACAATTGAATATGCCCCTATGTGACATAAAAGCTCACAGACCAAATAGGACATTTTTACAGATTAACATGTACTGTTGCATATAAATGCATTTACAGCTACAGAAACAAAAGTTCTAAAAACACAAAGAAACCAACGTGGCTAGACAAGAAAGTACTACAAGCGATACAGGGGAAAAAAAGAGCATTTAATTACTCAAGTTAGAAGGCAATGATAGATGTACCACAATATATAAAAAATATTTTCTATATATATATATATATATATATATATATATATATGCCACATGGTGCATATTGGTGCAGCCAGAATGCATAGGTCAAAAGTATTTAGTGGCTAATGATCCAGTCACACAGCAATGTTGGTTAAGGGGTCAGAGGGTTGATTTAATATATAAAGGAAACACATCAAATTTTTGTGTGAACTGTGTAGAAGGGTATTAATTGGGTAGAAGAGGACATCTGATTTAATAAACCATTCCTCAAAAATCAATAGTAATGAATATTTAAGGAATAGTGTGTAAAGGGTGAATGGATCTTTATACCACTTATTTTGACAGCATCACATATTATTGTAATGCATTTTTCCCTTTGCACTGATTTAAATTCTTTAATCTTTCATATTCATGTGGTTAAAAATATATTCATTGAAATCTCAAACAGTGAAATGTCTCTTGACATGTTTATAAATCTCTTTACCATAGATTTTTTAAAACGATTGAACTCTATTCTATCTCTGTAATATATTGTTACCTAGATACAAAAGTGGAAAGTCGGTGATTATTCATTGGTTGCCAATTATTCATTGTTCCATTCAGACTGGACTGGCCATCTGGTGATTCTGGAAAATGCCAGATTAGCCGGTGCCCTCATGGGCTGGTTGTACTGCACTGATGACCCTCAGTGCTGGCTACGGCCAGCATAGATCAAATCTAACAGCTCAAATATATTATTATTGTGGGTTATGGCTGCAGCAGCAAATGAATGGAAGGACTGTATATGCTGTGGCAACACTATATGTTTGCCTCCTCCAATGGCACAGGCTGTCCTGGCTAACCATTGAATAATTGAATAAAATGAGTTACACCATAAAACAAATATGTCAGATCAGAGGCGGAACTAGCGCGTTGTGGGCCCAGATGCAAAAATTTGTTTTGCCCCCCCCACTGTACACACACACGCAGACAAAAACAAATAAAGCATAGTATCTTTTTGTTTTGTTCACTTCACATTTCCAGTATATATGACATGGGTCCCTTCTGTATCACACTGTACACCCCATCTGTATCACACTGCCCTTCTCCATCACACTGTGCCCTGGTCCCCATCTGTATCACACTGCCCTTCTCCATCACATTGTGCCCCTTCTCCATAACACTGTGTCCCTGGCTTTTTCTGTATCAAACTGTGCCCCCATTCTGTATCACAATGTGCCCCCCTTCTGTATCACAGTGTGCCTTCTCCATCACACTGTGCCCGGGCCCCCTTCTGTTTCACACTGTGCCCCCCTTCTGTACCATACTTGTCTCCCCTTTTGTTTTACACTGTGCCCCCTCTTCTGCATCACACTGTGCCCTTCTCCATCACACTGTGCCCCTTCTCCATAACACTGTGACCATGGCCCGGTTCTGTATCACACTGTGCCCCCCTTTTGTATCACAATGGGCCCCCTTCTGTATCACAGTGTGCCCCCCTTCGTTATCACAGTGTGCCCTGGCCCCCTTCTGTATCACACTGTGGCCCCCTTCTGTACCCTACTGTCTCCCCTTTTGTACCACTCTGTGCCCCCTCTTCTCCATCACACTGTGCCCCTTCTCCATAACACTGTGACCCCGACCCCTTCTGTATCACACTGTGCCCCCCTTCTGTACCATACTGTCTCCCCTTTTGTACCACACTGTGCCCCCTCTTCTGCATTACACTGTGCCCTTCTCATCACACTGTGCCCCTTCTCCATAACACTGTGACCCTGGCCCACTTCTGTATCACACTGTGCCCCCCTTCTGTATCACATTCTGCGCCTTCTCTATCACACTGTCCCCTCCTTCTGTACCATACTGTCCCTCCCTTCTGTATCACACTGTGCCCCCCCCACCTGTATCACACTGTGCCCTCCACTGCCTCTATTCTTTTACTTACCTGTTACTTGGTCTTCTTCTTTCTCTTCTGTCTACTTTCTTCTTGCTAGCAGCTTCTCTCTGTGTTGCTCCTCACTGACAATGCTGGACATGATGACATCATGCCCGACATGCAGGGAGAAGTGAGCAGGGAGGAAGTCCCAGGCACCGCCGGATTGGTAAGTATATATTGTTGTCTAAATGGACACCGGCAGTGGCAGCAGTGGGCCCCATTGCCATGCACTGGCCGCAGGTACTTCTGCCTCTGTGTCAGATGCTGAGGAATAGGGCAGATCCACCTGTCTACCAACACATTTTTAATAGTAATTATTCATTTGTTTTCATAACATAACTTTATATCCATTCTTAAGAAATTATTTGGGAGAATGAGTGCTTACAATGAGAACTTACCGCTTTTGGCCCTGCAATTTTTTGAACAAAGTTACAAATTTGTAGAAGTAGTCCTGAAGGTAAATAAATCATCATTACAGTTGCTGATACTGTTAATATGGTGCCCAAGTATAAGTTAGGTGTTAGTGTATGATGGATAAACACAGGTCATATGATACCTTGTTATAGTGCGGATTGTGTAATAGACTCTTTAGCCTGCCGACATGTTCATGTCAACTGGTTAAATGCCAACATTTTCAATGTGGGAATTAGGTACCCTACCCTAACAGTTGTCCACCATGTGCATTTCAAGGTGCATACCCGATTTTTGGAGGCACCTCTGTGAACTACTTCTGTGCATACATTTGGTGGAACATGCACATTGTAGAAACATTAAAAGTGTTGCATCAAATCCAAAAATATTTTTATTCTTACGGTTCTGAAACAAAGCACGGCAATACAAACTATGTAAGATGATCTGGGTACGGCCATAGGCAGCCAGAACAAGTGAAGAAAAATGAAATCAAATTATAGGTCACCAACAACAGTAACAGCAGTAATATACATATTCAAAGAATGTGGATAACATTTCAAGATCAAGTAGACAGTAGTGTTTGGTGATGCCACACAGAAGATTTTGTCCCCTATACGTGCATAGGAGGATCATTAGCAATGACTCTTAGTTCATACCAGAATGTAGAGGAAAATCAATGAGTTTAGCCTCATATATATCTTAAACTCATCATAAGCATGAGAGAACATTCTTATTGTCTTTATTACATTTACTTTTGTGTGTTTGTATGATTGTGCTATATTGGTCAAAGTAGGGCTAGAAATTCGCTGTCAAGGTACCTGGAAAAATTGGATCCTGGTCTACCAAGTTTGATTTTACTCCTTGCTGAGGCTAACGTAGCTGATGGCCTTCACCAGTGATCCCTCACAAGGAGGTTTGTACTAAGCTGCCTCTGCTACGCAGGTCGCGGTCATCTTGGGGAGTACTTGGCAATTCCTTCGGGGAAAACACAATAGGTGAGGAACATGAGGGATACTGAGGTGGTAGTCAGCAAGTTGCAGGAAAGATGCCACTGAAAGTGTGATAGCCTGCGTATGGCAGGATAAGTACTACTGGATTGGTGGGAGTCTGCGGATAGCAGAGTAGATACCACTGGAATGGTGGAAATGCAATAGTCTGCGGATTGCAGAGTAGATACTACTGGAATGGCGGAGATGCAATATTCTGCGGATTGCAGAGTAGATACCACTTAAAATGGTGGAGATACAATAGTCTGGCTGGAGCAGCACGGGGGAGCCGCCGGTGGTCGGATAATTGTGCCGGGCTTTGGGTAGCAGGACCGAAGCCCCAGCATGTGACAGTACCCCCCCTTTTAAAGGTGGACACTGAACACCTTGAACCAGATTTCCCAGGAAATTTCGTGTAGAACTTTCTCAGCAATGAGGGTGCATAAATATCTGAAGCACGGACCCAATAGCACACTTTGGGACCATATCCCTTCCAGTCCACCAGATATGTGATGCCTCCCCTAGAGCATTTGGAATCCAGAATTTGAGTAATGTTGATTTCTTCCCCTTGTTGAACCTCAATAGGAGCTGAAATTGTAGAAGAAGAAGAAAACTGATTGATGATTAAAGGCTTCAACAAAGAAACATGAAAGGAGTTGGAGATGCGTGGATTGGTTGGTAACTGAAGCTTATAGCAGACTGGATTGACAACCTGTAAAATCTTGTATGGTCTGATGAAACAAGGAGCAAAAATCATACAAGGTACTTTAAGGCGAATAGTTTTGGTGGATAACCATATTCGATCTCCAACTTTTAGTTCATAGCACAACGTTTCTTGTCTGCAAAAAATGTATATAGTTCTAAAGATTTCTTGAGGTGATTCTGAACTTGGGTCCAGATGGATTAAAATTCTTGTGACAGAGAGTTAACACAGGAACTTGTATGGGAGGGAGGGAAGAAAGCTTTGGGAGGGAAGAAAGCTTTAGCATGAAGCCAATATACAATTGAAAACAGAGTAGCAGAGGCAGACTCGTGAAATGAATTATTGTGAGCAAATTCAGCCTAAGGTAAGGTAATAGATCGACCCAGTAGTCTTGGTTGGTGGAAGAGAAAATTCTGAGAAATGTCTCCAGGTCTTGGTTCACTCTTTCAGTTTGTCCGTTTGATTGAGGATGGTAGGAGGAAGAAAGACTCACCCGAATACCAAAAAGTTTGCATAAAAAGCACCAGAATCTTGATACAAATTGAACTCATCTGTCCGACACAATTTCTGGAGGACATCCATGAAAGTGAAAGACCTCTTTAATAAAATGGCTGGCCAACATTGGAGAGGAAGGAAATAGACCATTTTTGAAAATTGGTCCACAACCACCCAAATGGTGTCACATTTCTTGCTGGTAGGTAGGTCTGTCACAAAGTCCATTCTGATATGGGTCCACAGCTTGTAGGGTATGGATAATGGATAGAGTGGTCTAGCAGGAGACAGGTGAGAAGACTTGTGTTGAGCACAAGTATTGAAAGAGGCAACAAAGTCTTAAACGTCTGATCAAATACTAGGTCATCAATAACTCCAGAAAATTAGTTCCCTAGTCTTATGAGTAGCAACATGACCAGAAAAACGAGAAGAATAGAACCAGGAGAGGAGTCTTTTCCAAAGACGAGAGGGCACAAAAGTTTTCCCGGTGGCTGGGTAGAAACAGGATTCAGTGCAGATATTTGGAGACATTTGGGGTCAAGAATGAAGCGATCCGAGCAGTCTTTGGAGTCTGAGATAGGATGAAAGACTCAAGATAAGGCGTCCTCCTTCTTATTCTTCTCACCAGGCTTGTAGGTGATAATAAAATCAAAGCAAGAAAATAAAAGAGACCAGTGAGCCTGTCGTGGATTCAAACACTGAGCCGACTGAAGATAGAGCAAGTTCTTATGGTCGGTGAAGATGGTATTGGGGTGACGAGCCCCTTCCAAAAGGTAACACCACTCCCCAAGGGCAGCCTTCATAGCTAACAACACCTTCTCCCTGATACTATAGTTTTTCTCCGCAGATAGAAGTTTCCTGGAAATGAAGGCACATGGGTGGATTTTGTTTTGTGAAGACTTCTGAGAGAAAATCCTGATGTTAGAAGCATCAATCTTCAAAAAAAATGGAAAGGAGATGTCTGCCTGCCTGAGAATGGGAGCAGAAGAAAATGCCCTTTTTGCGGAAATTGAAGGCTACAAGTGATTCAAGAGGCCGTTACTTAGAATTGGAGTCCTTCTGGGTGAGGTTTATAATAGGAGCAATGATGGTGGAATAACCTTGAATGAAACGTAGATAATAGTTAGCGAAACCCAAAAAGCGTTGTATGGACTTGAGGCTGGATCGGAGTGGCCATTCCAGAATAGCTCAGACTTTATCAGGATCCATTTCAAGACCTGAACCAAAAACAATGTAGCCCAGAAAGGGAATTTGAGGGAATTCAAAGGAACATTTCTGGAGTTTACAAAACAGTTAATTCTCCTGTAACCTAGAGCGCACTTCTTCTACATGGAGACGATGAGCGTGAATGTCCTGGGAAAAGATTAGGATATTGTCTAGGTAGAACACAATGCAAACATATAGAAAACGTCTTAATATCTCATTTACAAAACTTTGAAAGACGACCAGGGCATTGCTCAATCCAAACGGCATGACAAGATATTGATAGTGCCTATCCCGAGTGTTGAAAGCCATCTTCCACTCATCGCCAGCTTTGATCCTAATGAGATTATAGGCTCCACTGAGATCTCGATTTGTTAAGACCTTGGCTCCTCTAAAGCGATTAAAAATATCAGTGATCAAGGGAATAGGATAACGATTCTTAATAGTTATTGTGTTGAGGCCACGATAGTAAATACAAGGTCATAATGTCCCATCTTTCTTCTTTAAAAAGAAAAAACCTGCCGCAGCAAGAGATGTGGAAGGTCTAAAAAAGCCACACTGGAGTTTCTCCTTGACATAAATGGACACAGCCTGGGTCTCGGGTAATGATAGAAGGTATACCTGACCCCGAGGAGGTATTTTACCAGGCTGAAGATCGATGGGACAATCCAACGGCCGGTGAGGAGGTAGAAGTTCATAACGAGCTTTATCAAAAACATCCAAAAAGGAAGAGTACAGACTAGGAAGCTCAGATAAAGTAAAAGGCTTGGACATAGAGGTGACCCTGGCAAAGACTATTGTTGAACTACAGAAAGAGAGATAAAATTTCCAGCCGCTCCTGAATCTAATAAAGCGCAAGAAGATATCAGACCAGCAGGTCCCAGCAAAGTAAAAGGAAAGTAACAAGCTTGTGATTCAGCAGATTTTGGAGAGGGTTTTAAAATCTCCAGCCTGACCTCCCCAGCACAGATTGGGGTTGATTTTTCCCGTCCTCTTGGTACAATAATGAACGTACTAGTTCCATGGGTTCATCTAAAAGACCAGGATGTTGGAAACGAGGTGCTAATTTTACAGGTGTGCGGCGAGGAATCTCTTGCTCAGAGGATCTTTCTTGGAATCTGAGGTCAACTCGATTACTGGAAACTGGAAGCTGCAGAAGTGACCTGTCTGGGTTCATCAAAGATCTGCAGAAAGGCAGCAATGAACGCAATACTGTCACTGAGAATAGGATTGTCTCGCTCCCATAAAGGTGAGGCCCATGTCAGAGCTTGTCCGGAGAGCAAGGATATTATGTAAGCCACTTTAGAATTATCTGTTGGGAAGTTCTGAGGCTACAACTCGAACTGTATGGAGCATTGATGTAAGAAACCCCGGCAGGTTTTAGGGTCTCCATCAAACTAAAAGGGAGAGGGTAGATGCATGGTAGAAGAAGAAAAAGCAGAAGGGGCCTCAGGAGCTGGAGGCTCAACTAGAGGTGCAGGAGCAGTGGAAGGTGCAGGGAATTCACATGAGTAACTAAGGCTTGGAAACATTGTAATAATTGACAATGAACTGCATCTAGCTGTTCTATTCTATTGACCAAATGTTGTAGCAGGCCTTTTACAGAAGGTTCCCCTGCAAGATCAGTCATGGCCTGTTCTTAATGTCACGGTACCTTGAATAATTGGATCCTGGTCTGCCAAGTTTGATTCTGATCCTTGCTGAGGCACGGGGTCTAACGTAGCAGATGGTCTTCGCCGGTGACCCCCGCAAGGAGGTTTGGACTTAGCTGCCTCTATTACGCAGGTCGTGGCCCTCTTGGGGAGTACTTGAGAAGACCTGTGGGGAAAACACAATAGGAGAGGAACACCAGGAATACTGAGGTGGCAGTCAGCAAGTTGCAGGATAGATGCCACTGAAGGTGGGATAGCCTGCGGATGGCAGGATAAATACCACTGGATTGGTGGGAGTCTGAGGATTGCAGAGTAGATACCACTTGGAATGGTGGAGATGCAATAGTCTACAGATAGCAGAGAAGATAACAGCGATCCACGTCTAGCTCCAGCAGCGTTGGTAACCCGAAAAACAGGTGGCACAGGTCATAGGGAGGAGGTGCCTTATATAGGGGAAGTTGGATTGGGAGCCAATGAATGAGGAACAGTGAAATTAACAGGAATCAGTGGAGAATGACGTCTGGTTGGAGCAGTGCGGGGGAGCTGCCGGCATTCAGGTAAGTGTGCCAGGCTTCGGGTAGCAGGATCGAAGCTTCGGCGTGTGACATTTGCTTTTCTGCAAAACTACAACTGGAAGGTACAAAATGCATCCTATTGGAAGTATAGAGAGGAAGCTGGTTTTCTGTCACCTCCGACAGAGTTGAGAAGTGTCAGAAACAAGCCAGAGAAATGAACACGTTCCTGCAAATGCCTTCACCACTCATCAGCTCATTTAAATAATCTAGTCCTGCAAAATGAAACCTGCCATCAGTACAAACTTTTGGCACCTCAGCAGATGACAATATCCCTTTTTCTCTTTGCGGTTGGGAGAGGACATCTTTGATCTCTGTCTTGGTTTATGTCTTTTCTAAATAGGCATTACCACACACAGTAACAATCTCTTGTCTCAATTAAGCCTTTCCTTGTGATAGTCGATGGTCACACAATATCTTTACTAGCTATTGCTGGTCAGTAATAGAATAACACATTTTGCTAATAGTTAATAACGATATTAGGAGAAATTTATATTGCACTTCGCAATGCAAGGCCAGTTCCTACCAACTACAAAAGTTTGTGTATAGTAGAACATTTTCTACTCTAGAAGGAACAGAGTTAACCTCATATGGACCAGCCTCTTGCAGCAGCCAAATGTAAATTATTCAATGAGCGAGAATTACAAAGCAGATAAAGTTGTACTGCCATCTGCTACATGCTTGGAAGAAACTGCAGAGAACTTACTTGTAAGCTCTTGCTAATATCTATCTTTTATGAACATTTGCTTGCTCTTTCTCACAGACTTTATGCTGATCAATTATTTATATGTAAAAGAGTAATGTAATAGAAAAGCATTCTAGCTGTGTACTTGTAGTATTGAAATAGGTTTATATTACATATTTGCATGGTTGTTTTAAATTAACTTTCATTGATTTACTACTTATTTTCTAACACATATTTTATTTCAGAGTATTTCACCAAGATGCAAAAAATAATTCATAAGGCTCAACAATGACATAGTTTGCAATACTCATTAAACACATCCATCTATTCATTCATACATATCCTTTCCCTACAGCTCTTCCTATGGAGCAGCCCTATGCAGCCTGCCGTCTCTTTGACTTGATCAATCCCAGGACTGTCCCACTGGCTGCCTGTTGGCAGACCTCCTTGGCTCTTTTATGACCATCCCTGACAACTTCCTCAGACTCTACTGTATGACCTTTTCTTTAACCCGTATTTTACTAATGGCCATGTAATTATTACATATATGTGGCTCTAACTGTGATATATATAATAGCTTTGACTTATCAATAAGAAACATGTGACACTATCAAGGTAGTTCTGAATTTTACAGTAATAAACAGAAAATGAGGACAGGGGGATGCAAGTAAAGCAATGGCTTTTTGACGATTTTTGACACATGTGGGTTAGTCTTATTGTGTCTTAGTCTTTTTAACGTTGGATATACTTTAGCTAGTTGAATATAATTGCACTTTGAAAGATGTTAAAAAGGTAGTCTTTTGTGGAGAAGTTTACAGGAACGGTCAATAATATAGTTTAAATTGTCCATGTCTTAAGGTTATGGCAATGTGAAATTCTCTACAGAGGATAACAATGAAAACAAGACTCCTCCCCAAAGTTGTGATAAATGTGCGCTTGACCAAAATGGGACATGTAAAGTGTTGCTTGTGGGATTTAGTGTTCAATTAAAATGACAGTCCATGGCCAAAGTTAATCATTTGAAGTTACTTGCCAACGTATCAATTTTGCACTTGAAGCGATCAGAATCTATTTCTGCCTAAACTTAGGTACAGGGAAAAAGGAAGAGACTGTCGCACTAATTGTTGGGGGTCAAGTCACCCTTAATATTAAGATTGAGGGAATATGTCTCCTTTATTTATTGTGAGGTGCATCTTTTGGCCTATTTACAATAGTAATTCTAGAAAAAAGCAGAGGTTTTTTTTTGTCATGATGCACAGCTTGCTGCCTTTATTTTTATCCAATATGTTTGAAAAAAGTGGAAGGTCTTCTTGTAATTAAAGTCTAACTTTTATTATTTTATACTTAAAATCATTTTCCTTGTTAAAAACCAGCACAATATAACAAACAAACAAAGAAGTGCATATGAACAGACAAATAGAGTATGTTAAAATTTCTTTCTCTTGTATCAATAGAGGGTTTATATTCTCCACGTGGTCAGCCTTATTTTAATTCAAATTTGAGTGTCCAGAGAAACTGAATTTGCTTCTTTTATAGATCCCAATATATCATCTCTGTATAGCTATTTAGATTATTTTCCCTTTCGTTCAGCCTGAATTGGACCTATAATCAATTGGTGGAGGAATAGTAAGCTCGCTGGCAACTATGTTGCAATTGTGTGTTAACCAATTATTAAACTGTATCCTTCTCTGAATCGCTCGATTGACACTCAAATTTGAATTAAAATAAGTCTGACCACATACAGAACATAAACCCTCTATTGATACAAGAGATAATTATAGTGCACCCAGTAATTTTAATAGACACAATTTGTCTATTCACATGCACTTCTTTGTTTGTGTTATTTTGCTGGTTTTTAACAAGGAAAATTAAGTATAAAATAATAAAAGTTAGATTTTAATTACAAGAAGACCTTCACTTTTTTTAAACATGTTGGATAAAAATAAAGGGAGAAAGATGTGCACCATGACATAAAAACCTTTGTTTTTTTCTGAAATTACTATTGTAAACCTTAGGTAAATAAACAATCTGAGCAGTGTTAAGGTCTACAAATTTCTTACAGTCATCTCTCTTTTTCTTTCAATGTCACAGGAAACCCCTTTGCCCAAGTGCTTATAACTGGTTCCTAGGCATGTCCTAGTGCTTTATATGTGACCCTAAGCATTCTGATACATCATTTATGTCTTCAACGTTTAAGTCACAACTTTTCTTTAAAAATATATTTGGTGCTATTTCTTCACTTCCCAAGTTTTGTCAGGACACATACTGTAGGTAACAAGATTTGGAGGCTGCTCTACCATTACTAGCCAGGAGATGGCTCTATGACTATTCTGAATAATCTTCACTGAGCAACCTATCCAAATCCTAAGGAACAGCTGCTCCCCTGCCTGGAGAGCAGTCTGGCCCTGCTGGCCATTTTTCTTCAGGCCTTTTCTACCCATGTAGAACATAAATCTTTATTTCGTCATTCTAACCTGGACAGCAGATCCATCCACCTGTGCCCACATCATGACCGGACATCTTATGCCCTGGGGGAAATATAAGATACTTTCTGCTTTTTCAAAACTTTAGTGGAATAAAATGACCTTTTTGTCCATTTACACTTTTAATTTGAACAAGAATATCAGGTAAAGTTTGGAGTATCGGTGAGATTAATGCAGTGCAGGCAAATAATCTGCAAAAGAAAGTGGGGACAGATCACAAATTACTTAACAAGAATCTTTAGAAATGAACTGATCTCTGAGTAAAGCTAAAGTACACAAAGATATTCATTTGAGAGCAATAAAACATTTTTTTAAAAAAGCGCAGGAGCTGGATAGCTATATAAATACAGAACTGGTTTCACAATTCAATATTTGTGGAATAAGCAATTATGAACAACCAGCATACTCCGCTTTTATGTATCCTTCAGACAGTGCTATTGTAGAAGGCACTTTCTATGTCTTAAACCTCTCGGCGAGTTCTCTTGTTTCTGGATAATTTGCAATTATCCAAAAATCTTCAGCACAACTATAAGATACATTGGGCATGCTTTGTCTGAGCTACTAATTCTGTTGCTGTACATGCCTCTTAGTCAAAGTCTGAGGGCCTGACTCAACAAGGCATGTATTCTGAGTGTACCTCCATTCAGTATTTTACGTACGTATTTAGACTTTGCGCACTTACGAATTCAGCAAGGACAGATTCAAGATATGTAAGCTGTTGAAATCGGATGTAGGTCTGCTGTACTCTACTACACAAGACACTGCAGGATACATTCAATACCTATGTGGATTATATTTGTAAAAGAACATAAGGAAAATAAAAAAATGATTGAATTAATATCATCTGGTAATAATATAGACATTAATGATAAAACAGTTTTTTAAAAAAAAAAATGTTTCCCCCCCCCTAGAAATACATTTATTAGAATGTTATTAATGTATACTAACATAAAATGCATTTTTACAGTTGCTTGTGATTGCAAACACATGTTATAGCATAGATACGAGACTGGCATCACAACTGATCAGGACTTGGACAAGCTCTTTAGCTGGTGTAAGAGATACAGCAGAAAAACAAGTACATTTGAGATCCCCAGCACTTGCTAGAGAAGTGGCTGCGTCCGCTTGAGTTTGGCACACCCCTAATGTACACTGACGACGGTAAAACACCCCGAAATTGCACGCTGTAGCAAGTGCCCTTTGCACTTGCTGGTGCACTGAACAGGGATACGTTCACGGACATTTCTGCTGATTCGGGGCATGCGCAGAGTGATTTTGCGAACGATACGCACACAATTGGCAGATACGTGCCTTGTTGAATCAGGCCCTGATTGTTTACACGGATATCGCCTGTGACTGCTTACAACACTTTATAGGCTGCACTGCACACAAGAGCGATCAGACAGGTATTTTCTCCGCTGCTTGTGTGTTCTTCTTATTATATAATACACCACCAGTAAACAGTGATTTATGGTCGGAGATAAAGGGATCCTTTTTTCTACAGCTCTGTCTATATATAAAGTGTGTTGGATTATCCCTCATTCCATTCATTGCAAACAGCAAGTGAACATATTCAGTAGTTCCTAGTCAATTATCAAAAGTTGTCGATGTAGGTCAAAAAACGTAATTATCAAAAATAAGCTATTGCCTTTCAAATTTGCAATGACATCATTGGCCGTGCCCCTATATCAGAATTCTTACTTTTACTATTGTGTTAGTACAGTCCCTAGAGGATGAAAATAGTACATTATTATGTTAATTATCATGCACAGGTTCTTTTGCCTAATTATGAGCTGTGTGTAATGTTTAGCAGGGGATTGCTGAACAACTAAAGGAGAATGAATTTGCACAGTAGGGATCAGTACATACAAAGGATGAGTAGGTAGAGAATTTACCCAGGAGAGTTTTTTCAACACTAGACATTGTTAACTGATAAAAACAAATTAAATGAGTAAACCGAAGAATAGTTAAACAAGCCAAGGTCTAGGTTCTAAGCAGGCAGATATATTATTAAAGATAGAATCAAGCAGATAGTCAGACAGGCTGGCGTTAATACCAGGAATTGAAATGGACACATAAACAGTGCACATATACAGACCCAACAGACAAGATAGTGGAAGGATAGATATAATTGGTGAAGGACCTGTCCCCCAAACCAGTACTGGAGCACCAAGTCTCAGCCACAGCAAACTCTTCCGATTATAGCATTTCCCCTTAGGACACCCCTCAGGTACTCAGATTTTTCCAGGACTTGAAATGCCAGAACTCCATTAGGACAGACAGACAGCAGTAGCAACAGGTCACGACAGAGACAGGAACCAGGAAACTAAGATACACAAGGCTAGCGCAAGAACTGGGACAGGATCCAGACTAGGACCAAGACACAGACAAATCAGCTATATAGATACAAGGCAAGGCTGGACACAGGGACAAGCAGTAAAATGAACCAGCAAGACCACAAGAGAAAACAGGGAGATACATATTACAACTAGAGATGTTCACTGACCCCCGTGTTTTGGTTTTGGTTTTGGATCTGGATTAACTTCCTGTTTTGGTGTTGGTAAAACCGCCCTCGTATGTTTTGGTTTTGGATCCCTATTTTTCTTCTACAATTCCTATTTTGTTCTTAAATCACATAATTTGGCTCTTTTTTTTGTTCCTACATTAGTATTAACCTCAATAGTATTGATTTCCAGTTAATTTTGTCAAGTAATAAGAGCATTGCTAAACCCTCCTGTTTTTGTATGACCAATGGCACTGAGCAATGGCACTGGAGACTGGAGAGTGACAAGAACACTGCTACCCCTGTTTCTGTGTGAGCAGTGGTGCTGGATCTCCTGGGGAGGGAGGCACTTATGGAATCCAAAACCCTCAAGATCCGACAACACAACAATGACGTTTTGCCTCGATTCAGATCCAAGGACGTGCGACAGTACCGAGCCGGCTTGTGAGCCTACTTGAATTCCATAAGTTTGGTTGGGCTCGGTCTTCAGAAAACCGAGCCCGAGCATCTCTAATTACAACATTTTTGAGGTTGTGTGGTTGTACCATCTTGCATGCCATTTGAGCCTAGAATCATAAGTCAGAAACTGTAGATGAAGTGTCGGCTCCGCAGTATAATCAGACATTGGATGGGTACAGAACAAATTGTAGAAATATATGTTTTCTCCTTTGCTCTATACCATCAGTCAGAGACTAAGGGGCCTATTGTCACGGTCGTCTGTTTTTGTTGGTCTGAGTCGTGACCCTTGGGTCTTGCTGACTGAAGTGTAGCTGAAACTGAAGACCTTGATAAAACCTCTGCTCATCTGGGAAATGCTGTGGTATGCTCTGTTAACTGCCAGAATACAGCGTATCTCTAGCAGATAGGAAGGAGTCTAGGACCAAAGTCTGCGCCAGAATACAGAACTGAAATCTGCTGCTGTACTGAACTGGAACCGTTTGTGGATAACTCAACCCTGGCTCCTGTAACCAGGCACACGGGGTTGGAACCCACTATTGGGAACTCAGAAGAACTGGAATGAGGCCTAGAGACTAGTTAGCCCCAGCTACAGAAATGGTGATACTGGCAGAACACCAAGCTACTGCAGAATGGGAATGCAGAATGCTAGTGAGGAACAAGCACACAGAGTTCTTGCTGAGATATACAGTAAAAGAAAAGATGAATGCAGCAAAAATTAGTACTTTGGTAGAGATTTAATTTTGAAAGATGAGCACTTTAAAAAATGCAGAGTATTTGCAGAGTGAGTCAGGAACAGTGCTGGAAATAACTGAAGCCTGGAGCCAGGGACCTATCCTAAGGAGAAGAAAGTGAGTTGTTCTGGCAATGAGCTGATGTCAGGAGATGGTTTAAATAGGCTGTTCCCAGTGCCACTTGGCTGCACAGGTCCTGTGAACACAGCTGCTTGAGTCTGGTAGGACTGGGAAGATCACCTGACAGAATCCAGTATGGCCGTGCCCATGCTAAAGAACAAACAAAAGTGTTTGTTTACAAATGATGACATAGAGCTCAGAAATGCAGCGGGTGACCAGGAGCAGCCTGGATGGCTGTTACACGACACAGGCGGACATGGTACATGGGACCAAGACCCCTATGTAGGACACCTATTTATTAAGCCTTAAACCACGAGGAAATGGCTGTTTCCACATGGTTTAGGTGTAATTTAGTATCCTAGCTGTTTAATAAAAGCTTAAAACAGGAGATATCATAGATATCATAGATATCTCCTGCATAAGGATAAGTATCTCATAATATCACAGTCACCATAATTCTCAGTGAGGGCTGGGTCAATTTATTTACCTCAGAAAATCCTAGGTTTTCAGAGCTTGACCCCGATGGTGATAGCCGCTCCTAAGGTCATACATGTGCATCAATAACTCCGGGTCAGATCCCAAAAGTTTTACTAAAGTCATCGCCGGGACAGCCTCTTATCAGATGCGCTGTCCCAGCATGATTTTTAATAATTGCATTATATCATCCCTTATTGTTGCTATTAAGGATGATAATTAACGTGAGGAAATGCAGCCATTAATAAAGCATCAAAGAGCCAAATATATCTACAGATACCGCAAAGAGCTAAAGCTGGGTACACACTACACTGTTTTCGCCCAATAATCGGCTCAAACAGCCGACATACGACCACTCGTTCAAAAGTCGGGTCATTGTGTGCAGTGACACGATGGTCGAAAGTCTGCCCAAATGGACGATTGTCGCCTCATTTGGTTGGTCGTACCGTTTAATATTTTCGTTCCAATCTCGTTTCCGCTCTGTAGTGTGTATAAACTTCCGACCGATCCACGACAATCCTCCGATACTTCCTCGACCTGGGGGGCGTGTATATGTAAATTTTTTGAGGTCTGTCCCAGTCCCACGTGGTGCGGAATCCACACATCACTGTGTTTTGTATCGATGTATATTGCACCTGTCTGGCTGCAGACCATTACACTTGTATAAAGCACGTGTGTTATTACCCTTTGCGTCTATGTCGGCAATGTATTCATATTTACTCTTTATACACTTATACCTTTATAACCTATTAAAGTTATATTAACCTTTATTAACTTATAATTGTGAAGTATCCAGAATAAACCACACAAGCAACATTTTTATTGCATGAAAAAGGTACAAAAATTGTAACACACACATAGCTGTCAGAAAGATCCGCATGAGAAGTGAGCGCGCCCATACCAATCAGAGAGCTGAATACTGCAGAGTATTATTTTGAGTATTTAGTATTTTTAAAGGTGCTACTGGTTCGTGGCAGAACAAATGTCGCTTGGGTTTCTATTCCCTTTGATTTATTTATCTACGAAACAAGGAAATAAAAAATGTTTACCATTTAACTTCTATATCTGTAATTTATATTCTACGACATAAATACTCTCATTTTCTCACCTTGCACACTGCTCGAGATCAGTTTATATTTTGGTCCCGTGGCAAAATCGCAACAATAGCGGGCTCAGGGCCCTCTTAACAACATTTTGGGCCCCCGGGCAAAGCAGTGCCCTATATATACATATATATATATATATATATATATATATATATATATAAAAAAGATTATATATATGGGCCCTGCAGCCCAGGGGGGCCCGTCGGAGGCAGCAAAAAAAAAAAAACCCTGAAAAATAAATGGATGTCAGGCAGGCGTGATGACGTCACGCCTGACATGCACTGTGAGCGCCGCACGGAGGAGGAGACCATGGAGGGAGCCGGATCGCCAGCTGACCGCAAGGTAAGTATTGTCTTTTTTTTTTTTTTTAAGGTTTTTTTTTTTTGTTGCCTCCGATGGGCCCTCCTGGGCTACAGGGCCCCTGGGCACCTGCCCATTGTGCCCAATGGGAAAGACGGCCCTGAGCGGGCTTAACCTCCGAGCATTCTGGAAAACAGGCGCCATTTTGGTTATTATAACGGTTTTTCCTTTTCAATTAGAATGAAATAAAGTCCTTCTAACAGGTACACTACATGTGCTACTGACCTTTTTTAATGTCGTTGTCGTCCTGGTCCAGTACTTTTACCATCATCTCCACCTCTCTTGGGCTCATTGGATTTCCTCTTTGCTCTTCTTGAGTATCTCCATCCCGCACCTTAACTTTTCCAACATTTTTTGGCCCTTCCAGCACCATCTCTGACTCTATCTCCGTCTCCGTCTCCATAGCTGCAACCCCCACTGACACCTTCTCCTCACCCACATCCCCCACTGACACCTTCTCCTCACCCACAACCCCCACTGACATCTTCTCCTCACCCACAACCCCCACTGACATCTTCTCACTCGCCATCTTCTGACGCTCCTCGGCGCCAAACAGGTTCCGCTGTCATTTTATACACTCAGACATGGGCGTTTGTTTCTGCTGTAGACTAATCAGCGATGATGCACGCCGAGTATGGAGCATTCCATTACATACGCAGGGATTTTATTATTAGGGAATATTCATTGCATTCCACTTTAGCAGTTAAATGTTTTTCTAAATTTAATGTATATTACTAAACTTCTATTCTATAGAAATGAATGAGGAGACAGTGTAGCCTTCTCTTTTTAGGCAGCCTTGGGACTTAACTATAGCGAAAGCTCTGCCCCTTTATGCTAATGTCTTTGGTATCTCGTACATTTCCCGCAAATGTCGCTGCAATGTGTACGAAATTGAAATCATTGCTCACGACAACATGGCTGTAAAAAGTCGTTAAAGGGACGTCCGCTCTTCCCTTTATCGTCCTAAACAAGGCTAGTGTGTATGCAGTCCATGGACTGAGCGATCGGACCATCGATCGCATGTAAAATCGCTCGCCATAAAAAGTTGGTCGAAATTTCTGTAGTGTGTACCCAGCTTAACTTTACATTGTGCCTTGACAAAGATCTTTGTCTGGATTGAAACGGCCGACATTGGCCTTATCTCTCACTGCATGTGCTTGTAACGTGTATATTTTTGGAATAAATATACAGGACTTGCAAATTCTACGCATGTGCTGGCGTGTTTGCTTGAATAGGGCTCTCCATCTCTGCATATAGGATCTACCTGTGCACCGGACTGCTGGAACACAGTGAGTGCTGCAGCATTATACTTCTGTGTATGTATATGAGTGTGTATGTGTATGTATATATATATATATATATATATATATATAAATAAACACGTGCACACATACCATACAGCTCTGCACTACACAGCTTCTACCTCGCTGCTCAATCCAACAGAGGAGGGTTCAAGAGTTCAAAGGATACTTATAGCCTCTTCACAGTAACTCACGCTGCTACTGCATCCACAATGGCTGTGGACTAAACTGTTGAGTGTGGATAGAAAAAGTAATAAATGCCCAACACGCCCCTCAGACCTCTTCACATTCCCCTTACATGTCCATCAGATCTCCTCACATGTGTTCAGATCTCTACATGTCATCAAACCTAACCATGTCTGCGACACTGTGACCTCCCTGTCTTGTGCAGAGGAGGTCATATGACTGGGAAGTCAGCTGGCTGGTGTCCAACATGCCGCCATAGGTGCCTTGAGAACCAAAATGAGATCATGTTCCTGGTTCAGAGCCACATTTCAAAGCTCAAAGAGCCGCATGCGGCGTGAGAGCCATGGGTTGGCCACCGCTGTTCTATGTTTCTGATCAGCACAAACACTGTGCACTCAATTCATGAAGGATTTCAGAAAGTAAAAGAAAAATATATGCATTTTTATTTAATAACAGTCAACGTGTAACAAACAAACAAAACATTACAGGTTAAGTTTTCTAGCATAAGTTTCAGAAGGTGGCCATTTCCACCAGTATCAGTTGGACTAGACAAGAAAGGGCAGATGGCTCATCGCAGTGGAAGTCGGTTCTTAAGGACTAAATAAGAACTAAAACAAAGAGAAGCAGTTAAAAAATTAAACAGGTAACAGATGGCTCTTAATTATTGCCTTTCTTAAGTGAGAAGTAGCCAAGAAAGTAGTTTCAATCCTTTTCAGTCAAACTCCGTCAAATAATAATTGGCAGAATCTCATCTGAGTTGGAATTTTAGTATACTTGGGTCTTCAAAATGTGAAGTTTTTGAATATTATGAATATTTATCCTTCCGCAGGTTCCTTAATATTATTATGTGCCAAGCTATGTAGAGAACTGCCACTTTCCCCTGTGGTTTTCTTGCATATCTTTCACACTATGTTATTAATTGCTGCAAACAGCAACATGAGTGCTTGGTCAGTGATATCAAACCTCTTTTAATTGTGTTAAGTGAATAATGTCTAAAGCTCATGGTACATCTATCTATTTATTGATAGCATTGAGAAAATCACCTTCTTTTTGTAATACAAGTACCTCATCAGTGTTTTTGAGACACATAAACCTGACTGTCCGCTTCTTATCAGCTTTGGCATATCTTGTCCTGAGCAGTCATTACTGTGCAGCTGGACTTATAATCTCTTGTCATGGCTTGATGGTGCATGCTGTCTATGTAAGTCCAGGCCAGGCATAACTTGACGCTCATTATAGGTTCTGTACTCTGAGCTACAATTTTATTGTGTAGATATAAATTTGCCAATCTTTGCTTTGTCTTCTGATATTTGAACCTTGCCGTCTGCCTTGACCTATTGCTTGTTTCTTGACTACAACTTCTGCTGCTGATATGCTTCCATTTTGACTGATAGGACTTGATCTGGTTTGTGTGACTAATTTTGTGACTAAATTTGCCCAGTAGCTGGAGTCATAATAGTCCTTAGTTGTACACAAGATCTGGGATGTTATTAGGAATGGAAGTTGTGATGGGTGAAGGGGGCCCCATACTTCATGTTTTACATCATCAGAGCTCCAGACACTTTGGATGCAGGATATAACGATACTTTGAAAATGGTTTAAACAACATCTCGCATTTAAGTCGAGGGAGCACTGTTTAACTACTGGAAATATTTCATAGCTGATGCTTGTTACTGATGGTGTAAGGAAGTTAATCACAGACCTTCCAGCCACTTCACCCAGTAAAAATGCTCCGTTCCCAAAGCGTTCACCCAACGGTGATAGCTAGAATACGGTGATTGCTAGAATATGGTGAATGCTAGAATATAAAAAGGCTCAGTGCCATTTTACATTGCCCATAATAAACTACATTGAATAGCCCAATTGCTATCCATATCATTCCACAGACCCCTTTAACCATAGTTTTAAAAAAAGAGCACAGAACTTGAGAGTAGTCCCAATTGTATTCATATCCAAACATATCTCAATATAAGGTTTGATTTGAATTTGGCTGTAAGTATGCTCTGTCTAAACATTACTTGCTGTATGTAGACACACATACAGACTGCAGTGTAAGCACAAGTGTCTGTTCACTAAAAGGATCACAACACATAAAAAAATGTACATTATAAAATAAATGAACAACTCTTAACACTATAATCATTATACCAATATGGATTTATTATTATTATTATTATTATTATTATTATTATTTACATTAAGTACATAAATCAAAATGCTTTTAATGTGCACTGTACATATAATGCATTTATGTAGTCAATCTTCCTTGCATACACGTTATGTGCTAGCTAGTGACATGCATACGTGTAGTTTTTAATACAAAGACTGTGCCATCAGTCAGTTCTTACACCTGCCCTGTAGCTGGTGCCAATGATATGGATGAATCATGGCGTACTTAAAACAAACCCAGGACTTCAATCTGATGAATTAGCATCAGTATACCCTTACTGTACATGGCCTACGTTCATCCGCCCCTTCCCACCCCCTGCATCGGCGTAGGCAGTACTAAGTGTTATTTGCGCTCGGACATGAATTGCAAGCAATTGCGTTCATCGGCGTCCATTTCTGAGCCTGCACAGAGCTGTTACACACAATATACGCTACGCAAACTGACTTACATCCAAATATGAATCAGGCCCAAAATCTTTTACAATTCTTGAACATTGCCACCTCCTCTAATACAGATGGGAAAAAAGTGAGTTGCTGCATTAAAAACATTACACTTACACAATTGCACTTATCTGGTAACAATGACAGCCTGCATAATTTGCCCATTATGCAACTAAACTAACCATCTTTGAATGCACAGGCATTTGCAGTCAAGTGACAAAAACTCAAATTCATGATGCAGGTTCTACCCATTTTAACCAGTTTGTATGAGAGAGGTAAGGTTATTACTGTAACATAAACAGGACAACAAACTACACTGGCGATGTTATGTTCAGAAAATGTCTTTTCCACAGAGTACAAGTAGATTTCTTATAGGTTAAATAGTATATTATTAAAATAAGCTGCACTCTTGGACGCTTATGATTACAGACAGTGTCCCCAATCCATATTTACCTCTTTGGTTGTTCCTGGCGTTATTTGTTATATTAAATTCAAATACTACAAATACTTTGTGTGTAACTAAATTTATATTGATGAAACAATGGAACATCACGTCTGTAATCGGGTGTTAGGGCTGCATCACCAAAGACACAAATGGTCCTTTACGAAGATGCAGTCACATAGCACAAAAACTGTTCTTTGCCATCATGTCACCGTTTTTTGTACTATAGCAGCCATCATCATCATCATCATCAGCTATTTATATAGTGCCATTAAATCTGCAGCGCTGTACAAAGAACTCAGTCAGATAAGGCCATGATTGGGAATTGAACACATGACCTCAGTGCTGTGAGGCAGAAGTGCTAGCCACTAAGCCAACATGCTGTCCTTTTGTACAAGGAAGAACATGGCTTAGAAATTCAAGCAGGCAGAGACTTCAGGAGTTAAAATTGTGCTCCTTTTGTAGTTGGTGGATCGGGGAGTTCCTTGCTATATATGGGCTAGGAGCAATAATTTCCCTTATATTGCACTCACATGCGAAAATGAAATATTGTGTTGTAGGATGAGATATTTAAATAAGCTGCAAGTGGTAGGGAATAAAGATTTATGGTAGTGGCCCTGGTTTAGAAAGGGGATATGCAGTTATGTTACTGAAGAGCTCTTACTACAACCCAGAAAATAACAAAAATATATGCAGTACATAAACACCAAGGGCTGATACTCTCACCTTACAACACCTTACTCTTTTCCTTTTAAGTTGGCTAAGCTAATTGTTATACAGATAGTGGCAATGAAAGCAGATGAAGGAACAGCTAACAGTCAATAGCAAAAAAAACATGAGGGTGGCCAGTCTACCCAGAATCCCCTATGCTAGCTTGTGGCATCAGCAAGACTCTGTCCCTACTGGCCTCAAAAGGTACACTTCCACAAAGAATACCCCGGGCACTTACACAAGCGACCCTGAAGAGACAAGAATGAAGGGCGAAATACTGCAGCCAAACATAACACTTGCGGCATGTATTAAACCACTGCCTGCACTGATTTCCCACCGACTGTGCCTCGTCTGAATTAAGAAAGAAAAACAGGGTAAAGAAACATTACACAAATGTCATTGAGACAGCACATCAATAGGGAGGACAGGAGCTAAATCCTGAAGGAAGAGAGAGAGACTTCCGATCTGTCAGGCTAAAAAAGGCTTGCTACACCCCACCCCATGAAATTCCATTGGTCACTTGAAACAAGCTGGAAAAATGTAACCCTTAATGGTAAGTGCAAAGGTGATAATACAAGCCACTACGATAGGCAGATCATCTGTAATGAGGCAATTCAGGTTGATTGTGTTCCCTTTGCCTAAATCATTACCCCCTAACTGGATAATTAGGATATCAGGGACCTGATTACTGGCAATTCTACAAAATAGCACATCCTTGAAGCTGGGCCAACATATCCTCCTCCGCCATCCGGAAAAAACAGGTGCTGTCTGAATCGAAATTTGCCCGGGGCTTCTTGGGGACCATGCCAACAGGTGATACAATAAATTCTCTAAAGGAAGGAAAGGACCACATATGCCCAACTGAATTTCTTTACCAATATTATCTACCAGAATGCCCTGGTAAGCATATGTCGATCGCAAGTTCTTACTGGCTACCACATGAAGGTAACCTAAAACCATCCCGATGCCACCTCGTGATTGGGGTATAACTGAAGCCACCGAGACATGGCTTCTACGGAAACAGGGGAAAGGGTTTTACTTAGAAGAACTATCTTCGCAGTTCCCTACACTTTCTTGGCTTGCTGATCATCCGGTGCCTTGTGCACCCAAGTTACCTGTAATCCTGCTACCTGTGACACATCCGGTGCCTCGAGCATCCAGAGTCCAAGTACTCCTTGCTATACCGGCCATACTCTGCTGGCTCTTCATGCCTTACCACTTATTGCATCACTTACCTGTGTAACCCATGTTAAATAAAAAAACACTTTGTTCCACTTGCATTCTCTTAGTGGTATTATATTGGGAATCCTGACACGAGCATGTTCGAATCTAGAGTGGGAGTTCCTTGCTGCATTATTAAAAGCAAACAAAGGACGATCCTGCCTTAGTAGGTGCCGTTGGCAGCTAAAGAATGGCTGGCCATGTAGCCTTGCTGTATGGCCATGTTTCTATGTCCTTAAAACCAAAATCTACTTTTTTGTGGAATTCCTCATCCTGAGCTATTCAAATCCAGTCGTGTGCATATCGTGGATCATGTGAATATACTTCAGTACCTCCTGATGTTCGCTAGGCCCATGGGGCGGATTGGAAACTTAAAGTGGCCCTGGAAAAAGTCTGAAAGTGACCTGATGTAGGTGAGGCCAAATAAATGGTAGGTGGGGCCCAGTATGTGTGTGCACCCAGTGTGTCTTTCCCTGTGTGTGTGCCCAGAGTATGTGTGACCAGTGTGTGTACCTGTATACATGTGTCCTGTTCTTGTCACTTTCACCTCCTGTGGCTGCTGGTGTCTTTAGCTCAGTTGCTGCTTGTCTGGATCCTGGAATGTTGGAGGCCCTATATGGAAAAACAATGGGTACATGAAATTTAGAAAACTCCAACCATCCCTGGCATTATTTCAATAGCATATACATTTACTAAATAGCCATCCTCTCCCCAAGCTCAGCACCACATTCAATCAATAGACCCCAAGCTACCCCATCTTAAATTAATAGGCCCCACCATCATCCCACAAATAAAATATTCCCCATTAAATAATTAGCCACCACCTAAACACCACCATTGATTTAATAGCCTACCTCCCACAAACATTATATTAAGAACCCCCCCTCACACCAGGGGCAGGCTGAGCTGGGGGGCAGTCCCTTAGTGGGCTATCTTGAGCTGGGTCACTAAGCCACCTGCAATTTTTTACCTTTAAAATAGGCTGCTAAATCGAGACTTTGCCAGCCCTCCCCTGCCTCACACTCTATTTTAAGAACCCCCCTCCCTTCAATCCCTTGCACTTAATATTAAGTACCACCCCTCCCTTCCATCCCTCGCACTTAATATTAAGAACTCCCCCTCCCTTCCATCCCTCGCACTTAATATTAAGAACCCCCCTCCCTTCCATCCCTTCCACTTAATATTAATAACCTCCCAACAAAATATATTTATATATATTTTAAAAGCCCCCCCATCACACTCACACACTATATTAACATACCCCCACCCTCCCCACTTACACTTACCTTGTAACATCCGCTGTCAGAGATAGCCTCTCATGCCGCTCTGCATGTGTAGCTGCATCCTCCTATCAGTGTTAAAGATAGGAGTCACATGGGAGGTGCATCACGTGCCAGGTGCCATCCCATGTGACTCCTGTCTATAGTTTTGATAGGAGGAAGCAGTCAGAAACAGGGAAGGTGGCTGGTCCCAAAGGAGGGGCAAGCCACCCACTACCATACTGACCCCCTCTGCTAGCACCCGTTCTGGGGGACGGGGACTCACAATTTATTTATTTTATTTTATTTATTTATTTTTTTAAAAAACAAGCAAAAAATACATTTGGCGGCCTCCTGAGGCCAGCGGTCTGTTGTATGGCCAATCCGCCCCTGGCTAGGCCTACTCCTCAGACTATATTCCGGACATCCAATTATCATAGAAGACCTCCTCTGACCATGCTTTATCTTGTCCTTTGCAAACTTCCTCTTAACATTCTCCGTAATGCTAAACACGTCCATGTATATGACCTAATCAAATTTCTGCCAAAGGCTAGCCCTCAGACCACGTGGATAACTCTTTGAGCATCACACCACGTCACCCCCTTGAGGTATATCTTAGCTGCGCTATCTTTCCGTTTCCTAACATGTAACTACTATGTCTCCTGTGTATGTGTATCTTGCGCATTAATTCACCTACAGTATTAAACCTCTAATACTCACCGCGGCGGTAAGCACCGAATACCTCAGCGACTACCTCTGATTCATCCAAAGCTGGATCCTGTCAGACCTCAGCCCTCCTCGAACTCCACCGCTGCGTGTCCAAATCAGCCTTGGCATTCTGCAACCCTGACACCAGAGAGGGGTTAGTAGCAGAAACACCAAGTAACACAGACAGGGGTGGTTGATAGACTCCAGGGCTATGGAAGAATGCAGGGGTAGAGAAGGTAAAGAAAAATGACCCATAGAAGCTTGCTTATAGTGTATAAAAGCTTCAGTGTATAAACCCCCCCTCCCCCACTGATGATGTCACTATGTACACTGATAACACTTAGAGAGGTCTTCATTGGTCCAGAGTTAACGATGTTCCAATTGATTGCTGGTCATAGGTCAGTTCAAGAGATTCCTCGGATAAGGTGTGGCCAGCTCACACAGATGAGCACATGTTGTGCCTAAGGGAACTGACCTAAACCAGATTTTACCAACCTATTTGCATTCCAAACACAATGGGCCTGATTCATTAAGGTACTTAGGCAAGAAATTTCTTACTTAAGTCTCCTGGACAAAACCAAGTTAAAATGAAAGGAGTGAACTTAGAAATTAGTTTTCTATTTTGCACATAAGTTAAATACTGTCTGGTTTTTTTTCTTGCCTAAGTTCCTTAATGAATCAGGCCCAATATCGTTTTGAGCATTAATCCTTTATTGTCCATAACTAGCGATCGCAAGAAGCAATCGCTTCGCTGATAATAGTGGATTCATCATGGTAATGTATAGATCAAAATGACACTAACCATGATACATTTCCTATCTCCTGAGCCTTAGATACCTTTAATATATTATCATTTATGTATAAATAATCTCTAATACATTTTAATAATAAATAAATGTGGATTGGAACCTTAATAAATGTATATTATTTACAAGTGTTATTAATCCGTGCGATTGCGTCATAACACATGGCGTACTAATCTCAATCGCACAGTAAAACAATATTAATTAATTTGGTTTACTTCATCTAATTATTTGACTTTCACACTCCCCATCCAGGTCTTCATTTATCATAGTCTTTATTAAACAGTTATTCAAATGCTGTCACTATACTGTAGCTACTCATAGTTCAATACAATAACCAAAAAGTGTATGGTTAAATTTTATGGTTAAAAGTGTTTTGTATTTTAAATATTAATCTTCAAAAAAATATTAACATATAAAGCCTAGAGGAAAACATATATTAGGAATTTTCGGAATAGAATAATATAATTCATACAATTTTATAGAATAATATTTTACTGCAAAGGTAATTAATATAAAAATTGTACCTGGAAATTAGGGACAGCTGACAAATATGCCTAATATCTTTTTTTAGAAAACAAATTTCTCTTTAATAGCTGAGTAGTAGGAGCCTCTGGAATATTGCCCAGAATTTCTTAGACATGCTTGGGTTGAATTGTGGAAACAAGTCTATCACGTTCACTAACAGTTGCCATTGCAAGATATCTGATCTCCATATTAGCAAAACATATAGGACCTGATTCATTACAGTGGCGGATCCAGGGGGGGTGGGGCGATTTGGGCGATCGCCCCCCCTAGCAGGGGCTTGCTGCCGGCGGCTGCACACTATGTGCAGATCCGTTCAGCAGAGAGAGTTAGGGAGAGAGTCCTGCCCAACTGCTCTGATTGACACAATCAGAGCAGCCGGACAGGACTCTCTCCCTATCTCTCTCTGCTGAACGGATCTGCACATAGTGTGCAGCCGTCAGCAGCCTTAGGTGTCAAAAAGGGGGCGTGACTAAATCGCCCCCCTAAATCGCCCCGGGTACAATTAACTTCTGGATCCGCCCCTGATTCATTAAGGAACATAAATGCAGATAGGTGTCATATTTTGCATGAAATTGCTCTGCGCATGTCCAGAAACGGACTATACGCCAAAGAACGCAAGTGTTTGCAGTTCATCTTCGAGTGCAAAGGACATTTACGCCAGGCTATGATTTCATGGGTGGAACGGGCAGGGGAATGGGAGCATGCACGTAACCAATTTGCGGTAAGAGGATGCCATACTTGCGCAAATTCAAGCTTTGGACATCTCTAAAGTAAGGTAAGGTCGTATCACTTGCATCAGTTACAGGTCGGGTGTAAGTGCTGATTACTAATGATGATGGTCATGTGTGCATGCTAGAACATGTGTTTGCATCTAGAGAAAGTGCAAAAATGTATTTTATGTACAGTAGACATTAATAATATGATAAAAAGTATTTCATTGAAAAAAAAATGAAATGACATCAATCTTGTAATGTTTTGTCATTAATGACTATATTATGAACAGGTGACAATGATTGAATACTTTTTATTGCTTCTACTGGGACTTTATGTTTCACATATGTACTGTACGCACCTAGACCCATATTCAACAAGAGACGTTTCTTCCTATCTGCTTGTAGGTGAACACGGACGTGCGTATGCCCGAAATACATGTCTTTAAAAAAAACAAAAAAACACAGTACGTTTGTTTTGCTTGCCTTAATGAATCAGGCCCATAATATCCAAAACATTATTTTTCAAGGATCCAAATTAGACAGATTAACCATTCTTTCATCCATTTGTCTTTTTTATATTTTTAGAAGAGCGTGCTTCTTTCCACAATGACACATATCATTCTTCCTTTCCACTCTGCTCTGTTTTCTATCTTAAGCCTCTGTCTCTTCTCAGCAAATAGCACTTTTCCTGACACTTATTTTCTCAGCCTGACTTAAGATTAACGAGCTTGGGGCTCTATGAGACTCTCCCGCACTTACCAGTGGCTTCCAAAATAGCAAACTATATTTCATGCTGAGGGGGAGTTACAGTTCAATGCAGCAGGTGCGTTACCAAGTCCTATCTGCAGAGATGGGACAGATTCATCTCCTGCCCTCCTACACATGGATAGATGAAGCAGATTACTCTCCAGCGGGGCTGGAGATCACATATGTTGGGTTTACAGATAAGTATGTGATCTATATACAGGAGATGTGTCTAATTAATTAATATGGAACCCATGCACATGAAGTCATCTTCAGTACATCTCTCTCTCTCTCTCGGAGAACAAGTTAATATTACGCAGAAACTCGGTAGCTAATGGAATACTGCACCTGACTGCCACAAATAGAACTTCCATAATTATTATTATTGTTTATTTATATAGCATCATGAAATTCTGCAGCGGGTTAATATAGAATAGTACAAAGCGGTAAAGGACCAACAGGCAAAATACAAAAGAAATAGAGGCAAAATGACAGGATTTTCATAAGCACTAATGGAAGATTAGCATGAAATTATGTATAATACTATATGTGAGACTTAAGAGGCAAAGTATATAGCAAAAAAGCCAACAAAAAGTTTCTGGCGCTGGATCTGTAGACAAAAAAGTAATAAAGTAAAAAAACACAAGCAGCTAGTTCCAATAAGTGTATTTGCCAGTCTCACATCAATACATCTAATTAACAAAAACACAAGATTTAAGAAATAGCCACATTAGAGGGTATATTTACTAAACTGGGGGTTTGAAAAACTGGAGATGTTGCCTATAGCAACCAATCAGATTCTAGTTATCATTTATTTAGTGCATTCTACATAATGACAGCTAGAATCTGATTGGTTGAATGGCAGAATAATGTGAGAAATGATTGACTTAAATAATAAATTTATATAAAAGAAATCTAGGCATCGTATTATACACTCATATATACTATATGTTAGTTAGACTTCCGGATAGAGATGGTCACTGACCCCCGTGTTTTGGTTTTGGATTCGGTTTTGGATCTGGATTACCGTCGTGTTTTGGTTTTGGTTTTGGTTTTGCAAAACTGCCATTGCGTGTTTTGGTTTTGGTTTTGGTTTTGTTTGGTTTTGTTTTGCTATTTTGTTGGAAAATACATGTTTTTGTGCCTAAAAATAACCCAATATAGTGCTCCAACTGTTTTAGAGATAAGTAATCTAATTGTTGAGGTAATAAATCATCCAAAAAAACTGTTTAATTCTTCGTTGGTAGGCCTTCATTTATTCTACACACAAAACAGATTGTCTTCCCCTCCATCTATGCATATTGGCAATGCAGCCATCGTCTTTGGATGTATATTACACCCTACACTTATAGTTAAATATGTAAAGAAATGGAAAAAGACAGTTTGCTTTCTGTCTCTATAGGTCCCCCTCCACTTTTTTAAAAAAACAAAAAATTCAGCCATTATAGACTGTACAATATTAATTGACATGGAGAAAGCCAGTTTGGTTTCTGTCTCTCTAGGCCCCCCTCTCCACTTGTATAAAATACTAATAAATTCAGCCGTTATATACTGTACAATATAAATTGAAATGGACAAAGGCAGTTTGGTATCTGTCTGCATCAGATCCTCTCTCCACTAGGAGTAAAATAGAAAACTATTCAGCCGTTATATAATCTAGAATATAAATAGAAATTAAGAAAGGCAATTTGGTATCTGTCTGCATCATAATCATCAACATCATCATTAGCGCCCTCGTCGCCTACACAAATCTCCCCCTCATCCTCTTCTAATTCCAAAGTGGCATCCTCAATTTGGGTATCACCGGCTACACTCGGGCTATTAAGGCACACATCAGCAGAATGCTCACGATTAGACATCCCACTGTTGGATGGACTCTCCACAGGGATTGTTGTCATTTGTGAATCAGAGCAAATATTCTCCTGTAATGCCTCACTGTTATCTTGCAGCTCGGCTTTGACGCGTAACAGTAGTTGTGCACCAATTGTAGGCTGGGTAACTTTTTGGGATCTGCCACTAATACCCAAAGGTGAAGGCCTCATTCTCTCTTTGCCACTGCGTATGTAGAATGGCATGCCTGCAATTTTTTTTTTATCGTCACTTAACTTTTGCTCAGTTACACTTCTTTTTCGCTTCAATACAGTAAATTTTTTTTTGGTTTTTGTTTTTTGCACTAATTTGGAAACACTCTGTTGTTTGACATCGCCTTGGCCAGATGACGTACTGGGAACACTAACATCAGGACTGGTGACAGAACCTGGTTGCTCATTCAGATCATATGTGGACTGCTTTGAATCCATTCTGAGCGCAAACCACTGGGGAGTGCTAAAAATTATTTAGTAGATACTGCTGACAGTTATGACTTTTGACAGCCAGAAATATTTATGCACAATTAGGGAGGACACCCCAAAAGCACTGGGGAGTGCTAAAAATTATTTAGTAGATACTGCTGACAGTTATGACTTTTGACAGCCAGAAATATTTATGCACAATTAGGGAGGACACCCCAAAAGCACTGAGGAGTGCTAAAAATTATTTAGTAGATACTGCTGACAGATATGACTTTTGACAGCCAGAAATATTAATGCACAATTAGGGAGGACACCCCAAAAGCACTGAGGAGTGCTAAAAATTATTTAGTAGATACTGCTGACAGATATGACTTTTGACAGCCAGAAATATTAATGCACAATTAGGGAGGACACCCCAAAAGCACTGAGGAGTGCTAAAAATTATTTAGTAGATACTGCTGACAGTTATGACTTTTGACAGCCAGAAATATTAATGCACAATTAGGGAGGACACCCCAAAAGCACTGAGGAGTGCTAAAAATTATTTAGTAGATACTGCTGACAGATATGACTTTTGACAGCCAGAAATATTAATGCACAATTAGGGAGGACACCCCAAAAGCACTGAGGAGTGCTAAAAATTATTTAGTAGATACTGCTGACAGATATGACTTTTGACAGCCAGAAATATTAATGCACAATTAGGGAGGACACCCCAAAAGCACTGAGGAGTGCTAAAAATTATTTAGTAGATACTGCTGACAGATATGACTTTTGACAGCCAGAAATATTAATGCACAATTAGGGAGGACACCCCAAAAGCACTGAGGAGTGCTAAAAATTATTTAGTAGATACTGCTGACAGATATGACTTTTGACAGCCAGAAATATTAATGCACAATTAGGGAGGACACCCCAAAAGCACTGAGGAGTGCTAAAAATTATTTAGTAGATACTGCTGACAGATATGACTTTTGACAGCCAGAAATATTAATGCACAATTAGGGAGGACACCCCAAAAGCACTGAGGAGTGCTAAAAATTATTTAGTAGATACTGCTGACAGATATGACTTTTGACAGCCAGAAATATTAATGCACAATTAGGGAGGACACCCCAAAAGCACTGAGGAGTGCTAAAAATTATTTAGTAGATACTGCTGACAGAAATGACTTTTGACAGCCAGAAATATTAATGCACAATTAGGGAGGACACCCCAAAAGCACTGAGGAGTGCTAAAAATTATTTAGTAGATACTGCTGACAGATATGACTTTTGACAGCCAGAAATATTAATGCACAATTAGGGAGGACACCCCAAAAGCACTGAGGAGTGCTAAAAATTATTTAGTAGATACTGCTGACAGATATGACTTTTGACAGCCAGAAATATTAATGCACAATTAGGGAGGACACCCCAAAAGCACTGAGGAGTGCTAAAAATTATTTAGTAGATACTGCTGACAGAAATGACTTTTGACAGCCAGAAATATTAATGCACAATTAGGGAGGACACCCCAAAAGCACTGAGGAGTGCTAAAAATTATTTGGTAGATACTGCTGACAGATATGACTTTTGACAGCCAGAAATATTAATGCACAATTAGGGAGGACACCCCAAAAGCACTGAGGAGTGCTAAAAATTATTTAGTAGATACTGCTGACAGATATGACTTTTGACAGCCAGAAATATTAATGCACAATTAGGGAGGACACCCCAAAAGCACTGAGGAGTGCTAAAAATTATTTAGTAGATACTGCTGACAGATATGACTTTTGACAGCCAGAAATATTAATGCACAATTAGGGAGGACACCCCAAAAGCACTGAGGTGTGCTAAAAATTATTTAGTAGATACTGCTGACAGAAATGACTTTTGACAGCCAGAAATATTAATGCACAATTAGGGAGGACACCCCAAAAGCACTGAGGAGTGCTAAAAATTATTTGGTAGATACTGCTGACAGATATGACTTTTGACAGCCAGAAATATTAATGCACAATTAGGGAGGACACCCCAAAAGCACTGAGGAGTGCTAAAAATTATTTAGTAGATACTGCTGACAGATATGACTTTTGACAGCCAGAAATATTAATGCACAATTATGGAGGACACCCCAAAAGCACTGAGGAGTGCTAAAAATTATTTAGTAGATACTGCTGACAGATATGACTTTTGACAGCCAGAAATATTAATGCACAATTAGGGAGGACACCCCAAAAGCACTGAGGAGTGCTAAAAATTATTTAGTAGATACTGCTGACAGATATGACTTTTGACAGCCAGAAATATTAATGCACAATTAGGGAGGACACCCCAAAAGCACTGAGGAGTGCTAAAAATTATTTAGTAGATACTGCTGACAGATATGACTTTTGACAGCCAGAAATATTAATGCACAATTAGGGAGGACACCCCAAAAGCACTGAGGAGTGCTAAAAATTATTTAGTAGATACTGCTGACAGAAATGACTTTTGACAGCCAGAAATATTAATGCACAATTAGGGAGGACACCCCAAAAGCACTGAGGAGTGCTAAAAATTATTTGGTAGATACTGCTGACAGATATGACTTTTGACAGCCAGAAATATTAATGCACAATTAGGGAGGACACCCCAAAAGCACTGAGGAGTGCTAAAAATTATTTAGTAGATACTGCTGACAGATATGACTTTAGACAGCCAGAAATATTAATGCACAATTAGGGAGGACACCCCAAAAGCACTGAGGAGTGCTAAAAATTATTTAGTAGATACTGCTGACAGATATGACTTTTGACAGCCAGAAATATTAATGCACAATTAGGGAGGACACCCCAAAAGCACTGAGGTGTGCTAAAAATTATTTAGTAGATACTGCTGACAGAAATGACTTTTGACAGCCAGAAATATTAATGCACAATTAGGGAGGACACCCCAAAAGCACTGAGGAGTGCTAAAAATTATTTGGTAGATACTGCTGACAGATATGACTTTTGACAGCCAGAAATATTAATGCACAATTAGGGAGGACACCCCAAAAGCACTGAGGAGTGCTAAAAATTATTTAGTAGATACTGCTGACAGATATGACTTTTGACAGCCAGAAATATTAATGCACAATTAGGGAGGACACCCCAAAAGCACTGAGGAGTGCTAAAAATTATTTAGTAGATACTGCTGACAGATATGACTTTTGACAGCCAGAAATATTAATGCACAATTAGGGAGGACACCCCAAAAGCACTGAGGAGTGCTAAAAATTATTTAGTAGATACTGCTGACAGATATGACTTTTGACAGCCAGAAATATTAATGCACAATTAGGGAGGACACCCCAAAAGCACTGAGGAGTGCTAAAAATTATTTAGTAGATACTGCTGACAGATATGACTTTTGACAGCTAGAAATATTAATGCACAATTAGGGAGGACACCCCAAAAGCACTGAGGAGTGCTAAAAATTATTTAGTAGATACTGCTGACAGATATGACTTTTGACAGCCAGAAATATTTATGCACAATTATGGGGGACACCCCAAAAGCGCTGGGGAGTGCCAAATATGAAGAAAAAATAATAAACCTCTATCCTCCTCTCTGCACTAGCGATTTTGGTTAGAGCAATTGCAAGAACAATATTGTATTCTCTGTCCCTGCTCTAATTAGCCTATGACTACACCCTGCTCTCTCCCTCTGTCAAATGGCGATGGATTGCTGTGGAGGCGTGTATTTATAAAGTTGAAGTATCGCGAGAACCGAGCCCCGAGATCCGACGACGTCACAATGACGTTCGGCCTCGATTTGGATTCGGAACGGGCGGGAGAGTACCGAGCTGCTCAGCTCGGTACTCGGATACCCAAAGTTCGGGTGGGTTCTGTTCTCGGAGAACCGGACCCGCCCATCTCTACTTCCGGATCACATGAAGAATTTGTTCAAATCTAGACTAGATCCTTAGCAGACAATGCAGTCCTACAGCAAGTTGGTTAGTTTTTTCCTGTGTATAACCTTATTTATAAAAACAAGAGCACCAAACAGCTTCTTAAAATGTGACATGAGCTGGTAGAGCTTGTAGTCAGTCAATCACTGTCTTTACATGAAGGTCATAAAGCAAAGTCATTGCTGACCACCAAGGAAGTAATACTGAACACTAACCAGCGTGGGAGCACTGACAGTCTAGTCAAGACTGTTATTTAGATACTGTAGTGGAACAAAGTTACTTTTGCAATCATCACCGAAGCTGTCTTGATGGCCACTCCTATGGACGGCACATCATATACAGCACTGAGCACACTTTTTGAGGCTCTTTTGGACACCCCCTTATTTTAAAACCCTCTATTCCTTTTATCTTAATTCCCCATCTCGGCCACTCTTTACCAGGTCTCTTGTTACCCTTCATTCCCTTCTAAACAATAATC